>NW_025957539.1:0-65424 GCF_023159225.1 Perognathus longimembris pacificus
AGTGGAGAAAGCGAGAGCGCGCGAATGCACTCAAGCAAACACAAACAGCACAGCACGATGCGTATTTTTTTTTAAATTTACAAAATAAATCAAAAATAAATCAAAAATAAAAATAAGTGGAAAAGGCGAGAGTGCGCGAGCACACAGGAGCAAATACAAGCAGCGCATCTTGATGCGTAGTAAAAAAAATAATAAATAGACAACTGGTCGACCTCATTAGAAATAAAAACCCAAAAGATTAGATAGACAAACAAACAAACACATAAATGTGGAGAGAAGGGCAGTGCGCGCAGGAGGAAAGGTAAACAGCAGACAGACCTGAATCCTTATCTTTACAAGGTCGACCTCAGAACTTTGTTCAGTTTGTCTCGGTGACGGATAATAGAAGGAAGGGCAGGCAACTGGGTCGACTTCATTTAAATAAACAAATAAAAAATAAAATAAACTCTCAGGAATAGATAAATAATAACAAAAAAATTGTAAAGTGCAGAAAGCGAGAGCGCGCGAATGCACTCAAGCAAACACAAACAGCACAGCACGATGCGTATTTTTTTTTAAATTGACAAAATAAATCAAAAATAAATCAAAAATAAAAATAGGGCTGGGGATATAGCCTAGTGGCAAGAGTGCCTGCCTCGGATACACGAGGCCCTAGGTTCGATTCCCCAGCACCACATATACAGAAAACGGCCAGAAGCGGCGCTGTGGCTCAAGTGGCAGAGTGCTAGCCTTGAGCGGGGAAGAAGCCAGGGACAGTGCTCAAGCCTGAGTCCAAGGCCCAGGACTGGCCAAAAAAAAAAAATAAAATAAATAAATAAAAATATAAAAATAAGTGGAAAAGGCGAGAGTGCGCGGAGCACACAGGAGCAAAGACAAGCAGCGCAGCTTGATGCGTAGTAAAAAAAAATAATAAATAGACAACTGGTCGACCTCATTAGAAATAAAAACACAAAAGATTAGATAGACAAACAAACAAACACATAAATGTGGAGAGAAGGGCAGTGCGCGCAGGAGCAAAGGTAAACAGCAGACAGACCTGAATCCTTATCTTTACAAGGTCGACCTCAGAACTTTGTTCAGTTTGTCTCGGTGACGGATAATGGAAGGAAGGGCAGGCAACTGGTCGACTTCATTTAAATAAACAAATAAAAAATAAGATAAACTCTCAGGAATAGATAAATAATAACAAAAAAATTGTAAAGTGGAGAATGCGAGAGCGCGCGAATGCACTCAAGCAAACACAACAGCACAGCACGATGCGTATTTTTTTTAAATTGACAAAATAAATCAAAAATAAATCAAAAATAAAAATAAGTGGAAAAGGCGAGAGTGCGCGAGCACACAGGAGCAAAGACAAGCAGCGCAGCTTGATGCGTAGTAAAAAAAAAAAATAGACAACTGGTCGACCTCATTAGAAATAAAAACCCAAAAGATTAGATAGACAAACAAACAAACACATAAATGTGGAGAGATGGGCAGTGTGCGCAGGAGCAAAGGTAAACAGCAGACAGACCTGAATCCTTATCTTTACAAGGTCGACCTCAGAACTTTGTTCAGTTTGTCTCGGTGACGGATAATGGAAGGAAGGGCAGGCAACTGGTCGACTTCATTTAAATAAACAAATAAAAAATAAGATAAACTCTCAGGAATAGATAAATGATAACAAAAAAATTGTAAAGTGGAGAAAGCGAGAGCGCGCGAATGCACTCAAGCAAACACAAACAGCACAGCACGATGCGTATTTTTTTATATTGACAAAATAAATCAAAAATAAATCAAAAATAACAATATGTGGAAAAGGCGAGAGGTGCGCGAGCACACAGGAGCAAAGACAAGCAGCGCAGCTTGATGCGTAGTAAAATAAATAATAAATAGACAACTGGTCGACCTCATTAGAAATAAAAACCCAAAAGATTAGATAGACAAACAAACAAACACATAAATGTGGAGAGAAGGGCAGTGCGCGCAGGAGCAAATGTAAACAGCAGACAGACCTGAATCCTTATCTTTACAAGGTCGACCTCAGAACTTTGTTCAGTTTGTCTCGGTGACGGATAATGGAAGGAAGGGCAGGCAACTGGTCGACTTCATTTAAATAAACAAATAAAAAATAAGATAAACTCTCAGGAATAGATAAAGAATAACAAAGAAATTGTAAAGTGGAGAAAGCGAGAGCGCGCGAATGCACTCAAGCAAACACAAACAGCACAGCACGATGCGTATTTTTTTATATTGACAAAATAAGTCAAAAATAAATCAAAAATAACAATAAGTGGAAAAGGCGAGAGTGCGCGAGCACACAGGAGCAAAGACAAGCAGCGCAGCTTGATGCGTAGTAAAAAAAATAATAAATAGACAACTGGTCGACCTCATTAGAAATAAAAACCCAAAAGATTAGATAGACAAACAAACAAACACATAAATGTGGAGAGAAGGGCAGTGCGCGCAGGAGCAAAGGTAAACAGCAGACAGACCTGAATCCTTATCTTTACAAGGTCGACCTCAGAACTTTGTTCAGTTTGTCTCGGTGACGGATAATGGAAGGAAGGGCAGGCAACTGGTCGACTTCATTTAAATAAACAAATAAAAAATAAGATAAACTCTCAGGAATAGATAAATAATAACAAAAAAATTGTAAAGTGGGAGAAAGCGAGAGCGCGCGAATGCACTCAAGCAAACACAAACAGCACAGCACGATGCGTATTTTTTTTTTAAATTGACAAAATAAATAAAAAATAAATCAAAAATAACAATAAGTGGAAAAGGCGAGAGTGCGCGAGCACACAGGAGCAAAGACAAGCAGCGCAGCTTGATGCGTAGTAAAGAAAATAATAAATAGACAACTGGTCGACCTCATTAGAAATAAAAACCCAAAAGATTAAATAGACAAACAAACAAACACATAAATGTGGAGAGAAGGGCAGTGCGGGCAGGAGCAAAGGTAAACAGCAGAGAGACCTGAATACTTATCTTTACAAGGTCGACCTCAGAACTTGTTCAGTTTGTCTCGGTGACGGATAATGGAAGGAAGGGCAGGCAACTGGTCGACTTCATTTAAATAAACAAATAAAAAATAAGATAAACTCTCAGGAATAGATAAATAATAACAAAAAAATTGTAAAGTGGAGAAAGCGAGGAGCGCGCGAATGCACTCAAGCAAACACAAACAGCACAGCACGATGCGTATTTTTTTATATTGACAAAATAAATCAAAAATAAATCAAAAATAACAATAAGTGGAAAAGGCGGAGAGTGCGCGAGCACACAGGAGCAAAGACAAGCAGCGCAGCTTGATGCGTAGTAAAAAAAATAATAAATAGACAACTGGTCGACCTCATTAGAAATAAAAACCCAAAAGATTAGATAGACAAACAAACAAACACATAAATGTGGAGAGAAGGGCAGTGCGCGCAGGAGCAAAGGTAAACAGCAGACAGACCTGAATCCTTATCTTTACAAGGTCGACCTCAGAACTTTGTTCAGTTTGTCTCGGTGACGGATAATAGAAGGAAGGGCAGGCAACTGGTCGACTTCATTTAAATAAACAAATAAAAAAATAAAATAAACTCTCAGGAATAGATAAATAATAACAAAAAAATTGTAAAGTGCAGAAAGCGGAGAGCGCGCGAATGCACTCAAGCAACACAAACAGCACAGCACGATGCGTATTTTTTTTTAAATTGACAAAATAAATCAAAAATAAATCAAAAATAAAAATAGGGCTGGGGATATAGCCTAGTGGCAAGAGTGCCTGCCTCGGATACACGAGGCCCTAGGTTCGATTCCCCAGCACCACATATACAGAAAACGGCCAGAAGCGGCGCTGTGGCTCAAGTGGCAGAGTGCTAGCCTTGAGCGGGAAGAAGCCAGCGACAGTGCTCAGGCCCTGAGTCCAAGGCCCAGGACTGGCCAAAAAAAAAAAAATAAAATAAATAAATAAAAATATAAAAATAAGTGGAAAAGGCGAGAGTGCGCGAGCACACAGGAGCAAAGACAAGCAGCGCAGCTTGATGCGTAGTAAAAAAAATAATAAATAGACAACTGGTCGACCTCATTAGAAATAAAAACACAAAAGATTAGATAGACAAACAAACAAACACATAAATGTGGAGAGAAGGGCAGTGTGCGCAGGAGCAAATGTAAACAGCAGACAGACCTGAATCCTTATCTTTACAATGTCGACCTCAGAACTTTGTTCAGTTTGTCTCGGTGACGGATAATGGAAGGAAGGGCAGGCAACTGGTCGACTTCATTTAAATAAACAAATAAAAAATAAGATAAACTCTCAGGAATAGATAAATAATAACAAAAACATTGTAAAGTGGAGAAAGCGAGAGCGCGCGAATGCACTCAAGCAAACAAAAACAGCACAGCACGATGCGTATTTTTTTTAAAAAATTGACAAAATAAATCAAAAATAAATCAAAAATAAAAATAAGTGGAAAAGGCGAGAGTGCGCGAGCACACAGGAGCAAAGACAAGCAGTGCAGCTTGATGCGTAGTAAAAAAAATAATAAATAGACAACTGGTCGACCTCATTAGAAATAAAAACCCAAAAGATTAGATAGACAAACAAACAAACACATAAATGTGGAGAGAAGGGCAGTGCGGGCAGGAGCAAAGGTAAACAGCAGACAGACCTGAATCCTTATCTTTACAAGGTCGACCTCAGAACTTTGTTCAGTTTGTCTCGGTGACGGATAATGGAAGGAAGGGCAGGCAACTGGTCGACTTCATTTAAATAAACAAACAAAAAATAAGATACACTCTCAGGAATAGATAAATAATAACAAAAAAATTGTAAAGTGGAGAAAGCGAGAGCGCGCGAATGCACTCAAGGAAACACAAACAGCACAGCACGATGCGTATTTTTTTTTAAAATTGACAAAATAAATCAAAAATAAATAAAAAATAAAAATAAGTGGAAAAGGCGAGAGTGCGCGAGCACACAGGAGCAAAGACAAGCAGCGCAGCTTGATGCGTAGTAAAAAAAATAATAAATAGACAACTGGTCGACCTCATTAGAAATAAAAACCCAAAAGATTAGATAGACAAACAAACAAACACATAAATGTGGAGAGAAGGGCAGTGCGCGCAGGAGCAAAGGTAAACAGCAGACAGACCTGAATCCTTATCTTTACAAGGTCGACCTCAGAACTTTGTTCAGTTTGTCTCGGGTGACGGATAATGGAAGGAAGGGCAGGCAACTGGTCGACTTCATTTAAATAAACAAATAAAAAATAAGATAAACTCTCAGGAATAGATAAATAATAACAAAAAAATTGTAAAGTGGAGAAAGCGAGAGCACGCGAATGCACTCAAGCAAACACAAACAGCACAGCACGATGCGTATTTATTTTTAAATTGACAAAATAAATGAAAATAAAAATAAGTGGAAAAGGCGGAGAGTGCGCGAGCACACAGGAGCAAAGGACAAGCAGCGCAGCTTGATGCGTAGTAAAGAAAATAATAAATAGACAACTGGTCGACCCTCATTAGAAATAAAAACACAAAAGATTAGATAGACAAACAAACAAACACATAAATGTGGAGAGAAGGGCAGTGCGCGCAGGAGCAAAGGTAAACAGCAGACAGACCTGAATCCTTATCTTTACAAGGTCGACCTCAGAACTTTGTTCAGTTTGTCTCGGTGACGGATAATGGAAGGAAGGGCAGGCAACTGGTCGACTTCATTTAAATAAACAAATAAAAAATAAGATAAACTCACAGGAATAGATAAATAACAACAAAAAAATTGTAAAGTGGAGAAAGCGAGAGCGCGCGAATGCACTCAAGCAAACATAAACAGCACAGCACGATGCGTATTGTTTTTTAAATTGACAAAATTAATCAAAAATAAATCAAAAATAAAAATAAGTGGATAAGGCAAGACTGCGCGAGCACACAGGAGCAAAGACAAGCAGCGCAGCTTGATGCGTAGTAAAAAAAATAATAAATAGACAACTGGTCGACCTCATTAGAAATAAAAACCCAAAAGATTTGATAGACAAACAAACAAACACATAAATGTGGAGAGAAGGGCAGTGCGCGCAGGAGCAAAGGTAAACAGCAGACAGACCTGAATCCTTATCTTTACAAGGTCGACCTCAGAACTTTGTTCAGTTTGTCTCGGTGACGGATAATGGAAGGAAGGGCAGGCAACTGGTCGACTTCATTTAAATAAACAAATAAAAAATAAGATAAACTCTCAGGAATAGATAAATAATAACAAAAAAATTGTAAAGTGGAGAAAGCGAGAGCGCGCGAATGCACTCAAGCAAACACAAACAGCACAGCACGATGCGTATTTTTTTTAATTGACAAAATAAATCAAAAATAAATCAAAAATAAAAATAAGTGGGAAAAGGCGAGAGTGCGCGCACACAGGAGCAAAGACAAGCAGCGCAGCTTGATGCGTAGTAAAAAAAATAATAAATAGACAACTGGTCGACCTCATTAGAAATAAAAACCCAAAAGATTAGATAGACAAACAAACAAACACATAAATGTGGAGAGAAGGGCAGTGCGGGCAGTAGCAAAGGTAAACAGCAGACAGACCTGAATCCTTATCTTTACAAGGTCGACCTCAGAACTTTGTTCAGTTTGTCTCGGTGACGGATAATGGAAGGAAGGGCAGGCAACTGGTCGACTTCATTTAAATAAACAAATAAAAAATAAGATAAACTCTCAGGAATAGATAAATAACAACAAAAAAATTGTAAAGTGGACAAAGCGAGAGCGCGCGAATGCACTCAAGCAAACACAAACAGCACAGCACGATGCGTATTTTTTTTTAAATTGACAAAATAAATCAAAAATAAATCAAAAATAAAAATAAGTGGAAAAGGCGAGAGTGCGCGAGCACACAGGAGCAAAGACAAGCAGCGCAGCTTGATGCGTAGTAAAAAAAATAATAAATAGACAACTGGTCGACCTCATTAGAAATAAAAACCCAAAAGATTAGATAGACAAACAAACAAACACATAAATGTGGAGAGAAGGGCAGTGCGCGCAGGAGCAAAGGTAAACAGCAGACAGACCTGAATCCTTATCTTTACAAGGTCGACCTCAGAAGTTTGTTCAGTTTGTCTCGGTGACGGATAATGGAAGGAAGGGCAGGCAACTGGTCGACTTCATTTAAATAAACAAATAAAAAATAAGATAAAATCTCAGGAATAGATAAATAATAACAAAAAAATTGTAAAGTGGAGAAAGCGAGAGCGCGCGAATGCACTCAAGCAAACACAAACAGCACAGCACGATGCGTATTTTTTTTTTAGATTGACAAAATAAATGAAAAATAAAAATAAGTGGAAAAGGCGAGAGTGCGCGAGCACACAGGAGCAAAGACAAGCAGCTCAGCTTGATGCGTAGTAAAGAAAATAATAAATAGACAACTGGTCGACCTCATTAGAAATAAAAACACAAAAGATTAGATAGACAAACAAACAAACACATAAATGTGGAGAGAAGGGCAGTGCGCGCAGGAGCAAAGGTAAACAGCAGACAGACCTGAATCCTTATCTTTACAAGGTCGACCTCAGAAGTTTGTTCAGTTTGTCTCGGTGACGGATAATGGAAGGAAGGGCAGGCAACTGGTCGACTTCATTTAAATAAACAAATAAAAAATAAGATAAAATCTCAGGAATAGATAAATAATAACAAAAAAATTGTAAAGTGGAGAAAGCGAGAGCGCGCGAATGCACTCAAGCAAACACAAACAGCACAGCATGATGCATATTTTTTTTTTAAAATTGACAAAATAAATCAAAAATAAATCAAAAATAAAAATAAGTGGAAAAGGCGAGAGTGCGCGAGCACACAGGAGCAAAGACAAGCAGCGCAGCTTGATGCGTAGTAAAAAAAATAATAAATAGACAACTGGTCGACCTCATTAGAAATAAAAACCCAAAAGATTAGATAGACAAACAAACAAACACATAAATGTGGAGAGAAGGGCAGTGCGCGCAGGAGCAACGGTAAACAGCAGACAGACCTGAATCCTTATCTTTACAAGGTCGACCTCAGAACTTTGTTCAGTTTGTCTCGGTGACGGATAATGGAAGGAAGGGCAGGCAACTGGTCGACTTCATTTAAATAAACAAATAAAAAATAAGATAAACTCTCAGGAGTAGATAAATAATAACAAATAAATTGTAAAGTGGAGAAAGCGAGAGCGCGCGAATGCACTCAAGCAAACACAAACAGCACAGCACGATGCGTATTTTTTTTTAAAATTGACAAAATAAATCAAAAATAAATCAAAAATAAAAATAAGTGGAAAAGGCGAGAGTGCGCGAGCACACAGGAGCAAAGACAAGCAGCGAAGCTTGATGCGTAGTAAAAAAAATAATAAATAGACAACTGGTCGACCTCATTAGAAATAAAAACCCAAAAGATTAGATAGACAAACAAACAAACACATAAATGTGGAGAGAAGGGCAGTGCGCGCAGGAGCAAAGGTAAACAGCAGACAGACCTGAATCCTTATCTTTACAAGGTCGACCTCAGAACATTGTTCAGTTTGACTCGGTGACGGATAATGGAAGGAAGGGCAGGCAACTGGTCGACTTCATTTAAATAAACAAATAAAAAATAAGATAAACTCAGGAATAGATAAATAACAACAAAAAAATTGTAAAGTGGAGAAACCGAGAGCGCGCGAATGCACTCAAGCAAACACAAACAGCACAGCACAATGCGTATTGTTTTTTAAAATGACAAAATAAATCAAAAATAAATCAAAAATAAAAATGAGCGGAAAAGGCAAGACTGCGCGAGCACACAGGAGCAAAGACAAGCAGCACAGCTTGATGCGTAGTAAAAAAAATAATAAATAGACAACTGGTCGACCTCATTAGAAATAAAAACCCAAAAGATTAGATAGACAAACAAACAAACACATAAATGTGGAGAGAAGGGCAGTGCGCGCAGGAGCAAAGGTAAACAGCAGACAGACCTGAATCCTTATCTTTACAAGGTCGACCTCAGAACTTTGTTCAGTTTGTTTCGGTGACGGATAATGGAAGGAAGGGCAGGCAACTGGTCGACATCATTTAAATAAACAAATAAAAAATAAGATAAACTCTCAGGAATAGATGAATAATAACAAAAAATTGTAAAGTGGAGAAAGAGAGAGCGCGCGAATGCACACAAGCAAACACAAACAGCACAGCACGATGCGTATTTTTTTTTAAATTGATAAAATAAATCAAAAATAAATCAAAAAAAATAAGTGGAAAAGGCGAGAGTGCGCGAGCACACAGCAGCAAAGACAAGCAACGCAGCTTGATGCGTAGTAAAAAAAATAATAAATAGACAACTGGTCGACCTCATTAGAAATAAAATCCCAAAAGATTAGATAGACAAACAAACAAACACATACATGTGGAGAGAAGGGCAGTGCGCGCAGAAGCAAAGGTAAACAGAAGACAGACCTTAATCCTTATCTTTACAATGTCGACCTCAGAACTTTGTTCAGTTTGTCTCGGTGACGGATAATGGAAGGAAGGGCAGGTAACTGGTCGACTTCATTTAAATAAACAAATAAAAAATAAGATAAACTCTCAGGAATAGATAAATAATAACAAAAACATTGTAAAGTGGAGAAAGCGAGAGCGCGCGAATGCACTCAAGCAAACACAAACAGCACAGCACGATGCGTATTTTTTTTAAAAAATTGACAAAATAAATCAAAAATAAATCAAAAATAAAAATAAGTGGAAAAGGCGAGAGTGCGCGAGCACACAGGAGCAAAGACAAGCAGTGCAGCTTGATGCGTAGTAAAAAAAATAATAAATAGACAACTGGTCGACCTCATTAGAAATAAAAACCCAAAAGATTAGATAGACAAACAAACAAACACATAAATGTGGAGAGAAGGGCAGTGCGGGCAGGAGCAAAGGTAAACAGCAGACAGACCTGAATCCTTATCTTTACAAGGTCGACCTCAGAACTTTGTTCAGTTTGTCTCGGTGACGGATAATGGAAGGAAGGGCAGGCAACTGGTCGACTTCATTTAAATAAACAAACTAAAAAAAAGATACACTCTCAGGAATAGATAAATAATAACAAAAAAATTGTAAAGTGGAGAAAGCAAGAGCGCGCGAATGCACTCAAGGAAACACAAACAGCACAGCACGATGCGTATTTTTTTTTAAAATTGACAAAATAAATCAAAAATAAATCAAAAATAAAAATAAGTGGAAAAGGCGAGAGTGCGCGAACACACAGGAGCAAAGACAAGCAGCGCAGCTTGATGCGTAGTAAAAAAAATAATAAATAGACAACTGGTCGACCTCAGTAGAAATAAAAACCCAAAAGACTAGATAGACAAACAAACAAACACATAAATGTGGAGAGAAGGGCAGTGCGCGCAGGAGCAAAGGTAAACAGCAGACAGACCTGAATCCTTATCTTTACAAGGTCGACCTCAGAACTTTGTTCAGTTTGTCTCGGTGACGGATAATGGAAGGAAGGGCAGGCAACTGGTCGACTTCATTTAAATAAACAAATAAAAAATAAGATAAACTCTCAGGAATAGATAAATAATAACAAAAAAATTGTAAAGTGGAGAAAGCGAGAGCACGCGAATGCACTCAAGCAAACACAAACAGAACAGCACGATGCGTATTTATTTTTAAATTGACAAAATAAATGAAAAATAAAAATAAGTGGAAAAGGCGAGAGTGCGCGAGCACACAGGAGCAAAGACAAGCAGCACAGCTTAATGCGTACTAAAGAAAATAATAAATAGACAACTGGTCGACCTCATTAGAAATAAAAACACAAAAGATTAGATAGACAAACAAACAAACACATAAATGTGGAGAGAAGGGCAGTGCGCGCAGGAGCAAAGGTAAACAGCAGACAGACCTGAATCCTTATCTTTACAAGGTCGACCTCAGAACTTTGTTCAGTTTGTCTCGGTGACGGATAATGGAAGGAAGGGCAGGCAACTGGTCGACTTCATTTAAATAAACAAATAAAAAATAAGATAAACTCTCAGGAATAGATAAATAATAACAAAAAATTGTAAAGTGGAGAAAGAGAGAGCGCGCGAATGCACACAAGCAAACACAAACAGCACAGCACGATGCGTATTTTTTTTTAAATTGATAAAATAAATCAAAAATAAATCAAAAAAAATAAGTGGAAAAGGCGAGAGTGCGCGAGCACACAGCAGCAAAGACAAGCAACGCAGCTTGATGCGTAGTAAAAAAAATAATAAATAGACAACTGGTCGACCTCATTAGAAATAAAATCCCAAAGATTAGATAGACAAACAAACAAACACATACATGTGGAGAGAAGGGCAGTGCGCGCAGAAGCAAAGGTAAACAGAAGACAGACCTTAATCCTTATCTTTACAATGTCGACCTCAGAACTTTGTTCAGTTTGTCTCGGTGACGGATAATGGAAGGAAGGGCAGGCAACTGGTCGACTTCATTTAAATAAACAAATAAAAAATAAGATAAACTCTCAGGAATAGATAAATAATAACAAAAACATTGTAAAGTGGAGAAAGCGAGAGCGCGCGAATGCACTCAAGCAAACACAAACAGCACAGCACGATGCGTATTTTTTTTAAAAAATTGACAAAATAAATCAAAAATAAATCAAAAATAAAAATAAGTGGAAAAGGCGAGAGTGCGCGAGCACACAGGAGCAAAGACAAGCAGTGCAGCTTGATGCGTAGTAAAAAAAATAATAAATAGACAACTGGTCGACCTCATTAGAAATAAAAACCCAAAAGATTAGATAGACAAACAAACAAACACATAAATGTGGAGAGAAGGGCAGTGCGGGCAGGAGCAAAGGTAAACAGCAGACAGACCTGAATCCTTATCTTTACAAGGTCGACCTCAGAACTTTGTTCAGTTTGTCTCGGTGACGGATAATGGAAGGAAGGGCAGGCAACTGGTCGACTTCATTTAAATAAACAAACTAAAAATAAGATACACTCTCAGGAATAGATAAATAATAACAAAAAAATTGTAAAGTGGAGAAAGCAAGAGCGCGCGAATGCACTCAAGGAAACACAAACAGCACAGCACGATGCGTATTTTTTTTTAAAATTGACAAAATAAATAAAAAATAAATCAAAAATAAAAATAAGTGGAAAAGGCGAGAGTGCGCGAACACACAGGAGCAAAGACAAGCAGCGCAGCTTGATGCGTAGTAAAAAAAATAATAAATAGACAACTGGTCGACCTCATTAGAAATAAAAACCCAAAAGACTAGATAGACAAACAAACAAACACATAAATGTGGAGAGAAGGGCAGTGCGCGCAGGAGCAAAGGTAAACAGCAGACAGACCTGAATCCTTATCTTTACAAGGTCGACCTCAGAACTTTGTTCAGTTTGTCTCGGTGACGGATAATGGAAGGAAGGGCAGGCAACTGGTCGACTTCATTTAAATAAACAAATAAAAAATAAGATAAACTCTCAGGAATAGATAAATAATAACAAAAAAATTGTAAAGTGCAGAAAGCGAGAGCACGCGAATGCACTCAAGCAAACACAAACAGCACAGCACGATGCGTATTTATTTTTAAATTGACAAAATAAATGAAAAATAAAAATAAGTGGAAAAGGCGAGAGTGCGCGAGCACACAGGAGCAAAGACAAGCAGCACAGCTTAATGCGTAGTAAAGAAAATAATAAATAGACAACTGGTCGACCTCATTAGAAATAAAAACACAAAAGATTAGATAGACAAACAAACAAACACATAAATGTGGAGAGAAGGGCAGTGCGCGCAGGAGCAAAGGTAAACAGCAGACAGACCTGAATCCTTATCTTTACAAGGTCGACCTCAGAACTTTGTTCAGTTTGTCTCGGTGACGGATAATGGAAGGAAGGGCAGGCAACTGGTCGACTTCATTTAAATAATCAAATAAAAAATAAGATAAACTCACAGGAATAGATAAATAACAACAAAAAAATTGTAAAGTGGAGAAAGCGAGAGCGCGCGAATGCACTCAAGCAAACATAAACAGCACAGCACGATGCGTATTGTTTTTTAAATTGACAAAATTAATCAAAAATAAATCAAAAATAAAAATAAGTGGATAAGGCAAGACTGCGCGAGCACACAGGAGCAAAGACAAGCAGCGCAGCTTGATGCGTAGTAAAAAAAATAATAAATAGACAACTGGTCGACCTCATTAGAAATAAAAACCCAAAAGATTAGATAGACAAACAAACAAACACATAAATGTGGAGAGAAGGGCAGTGCGCGCAGGAGCAAAGGTAAACAGCAGACAGACCTGAATCCTTATCTTTACAAGGTCGACCTCAGAACTTTGTTCAGTTTGTCTCGGTGACGGATAATGGAAGGAAGGGCAGGCAACTGGTCGACTTCATTTAAATAAACAAATAAAAAATAAGATAAACTCTCAGGAATAGATAAATAATAACAAAAAAATTGTAAAGTGGAGAAAGCGAGAGCGCGCGAATGCACTCAAGCAAACACAAACAGCACAGCACGATGCGTATTTTTTTAAAAAAATAGACAAAATAAATCAAAAATAAATCAAAAATAAAAATAAGTGGAAAAGGCGAGAGTGCGCGAGCACACAGGAGCAAAGACAAGCAGCGCAGCTTGATGCGTAGTAAATAAAATAATAAATAGACAACTGGTCGACCTCATTAGAAATAAAAACCCAAAAGATTAGATCGACAAACAAACAAACACATAAATGTGGAGAGAAGGGCAGTGCGGGCAGGAGCAAAGGTAAACAGCAGACAGACCTGAATCCTTATCTTTACAAGGTCGACCTCAGAACTTTGTTCAGTTTGTCTCGGTGACGGATAATGGAAGGAAGGGCAGGCAACTGGTCGACTTCATTTAAATAAACAAATAAAAAATAAGATAAACTCACAGGAATAGATAAATAATAACAAATAAATTGTAAAGTGGAGAAAGCGAGAGCACGCGAATGCACTCAAGCAAACACAAACAGCACAGCACAATGCGTATTTTTTTTTAAAAATTGACAAAATAAATCAAAAATAAATCAAAAATAAAAATAAGTTGAAAAGGCGAGATTGCGTGAGCACACAGGAGCAAAGACAAGCAGCGCAGCTTGATGCGTAGTAAAAAAAATAATAAATAGACAACTGGTCGACCTCATTAGAAATAAAAACCCAAAAGATTAGATAGACAAACAAACAAACACATAAATGTGGAGAGAAGGGCAGTGCGCGCAGGAGCAAAGGTAAACAGCAGACAGACCTGAATCCTTATCTTTACAAGGTCGACCTCAGAACTTTGTTCAGTTTGTCTCGGTGACGGATAATGGAAGGAAGGGCAGGCAACTGGTCGACTTCATTTAAATAAACAAATAAAAAATAAGATAAACTCTCAGGAATAAATAAATAATAACAAAAAAATTGTAAAGTGGAGAAAGCGAGAGCGCGCGAATGCACTCAAGCAAACACAAACAGCACAGCACGATGCGTATTTTTATTTTTAAAGTGACAAAATAAATAAAAAATAAAAATAAGTGGAAAAGGCGAGAGTGCGCGAGCACACAGGAGCAAAGACAAGCAGCGCAGCTTGATGCGTAGTAAAAAAAATAATAAATAGACAACTGGTCGACCTCATTAGAAATAAAAACCCAAAAGATTAGATAGACAAACAAACAAACACATAAATGTGGAGAGAAGGGCAGTGCGCGCAGGAGCAAAGGTAAACAGCAGACAGACCTGAATCCTTATCTTTACAAGGTCGACCTCAGAACTTTGTTCAGATTGTCTCGGTGACGGATAATGGAAGGAAGGGCAGGCAACTGGTCGACTTCATTTAAATAAACAAATAAAAAATAAGATAAACTCTCAGGAATAGATAAATAATAACAAAAAAATTGTAAAGTGGAGAAAGCGAGAGCGCGCGAATGCACTCAACCAAACACAAACAGCACAGCACGATGCGTATTTTTTTTTAAATTGACAAAATAAATCAAAAATTAATAAAAAAAAAATAAGTGGAAAAGGCGAGAGTGCGCGAGCACACAGCAGCAAAGACACGCAGCGCAGCTTGATGCGTAGTAAAAAAAATAATAAATAGACAACTGGTCGACCTCATTAGAAATAAAAACCCAAAAGATTAGATAGACAAACAAACAAACACATAAATGTGGAGAGAAGGGCAGTGTGCGCAGGAGCAAAGGTAAACAGCAGACAGACCTGAATCCTTATCTTTACAAGGTCGACCTCAGAACTTTGTTCAGTTTGTCTCGGTGACGGATAATGGAAGGAAGGGCAGGCAACTGGTCGACTTCATTTAAATAAACAAATAAAAAATAAGATAAACTCTCAGGAATAGATAAATAACAACAAAAAAATTGTAAAGTGGAGAAAGCGAGAGCGCGCGAATGCACTCAAGCAAACACAAACAGCACAGCACGATGCGTATTGTTTTTTAAATTGACAAAATAAATCAAAAATAAATCAAAAATAAAAATAAGTGGATAAAGCAAGACTGCGCGAGCACACAGGAGCAAAGACAAGCAGCGCAGCTTGATGCGTAGTAAAAAAAATAATAAATAGACAACTGGTCGACCTCATTAGAAATAAAAACCCAAAAGATTAGAAAGACAAGCAAACAAACACATAAATGTGGAGAGAATGGCAGTGCGGGCAGGAGCAAAGGTAAACAGCAGACAGACCTGAATCCTTATCTTTACAAGGTCGACCTCAGAACTTTGTTCAGTTTGTCTCGGTGACGGATAATGGAAGGAAGGGCAGGCAACTGGTCGACTTCATTTAAATAAACAAATAAAAAATAAGATAAACTCTCAGGAATAGTTAAATAATAACAAAAAAATTGTAAAGTGGAGAAAGCGAGAGCACGCGAATGCACTCAAGCAAACACAAACAACACAGCACGATGCGTATTTTTTTTTAAATTGACAAAATAAATGAAAAATAAAAATAAGTGGAAAAGGCGAGAGTGCGCGAGCACACAGGAGCAAAGACAAGCAGCGCAGCTTGATGCGTAGTAAAAAAAAATAATAAATAGACAACTGGTCGACCTCATTCGAAATAAAAACCCAAAAGATTAGATAGACAAACAAACAAACACATAAATGTGGAGAGAAGGGCAGTGCGCGCAGGAGCAAAGGTAAACAGCAGACAGACCTGAATCCTTATCTTTACAAGGTCGACCTCAGAACTTTGTTCAGTTTGTCTCGATGACGGATAATGGAAGGAAGGGCAGGCAACTGGAAGACTTCATTTAAATAAACAAATAAAAAATAAGATAAACTCTCAGGAATAGATAAATAATAACAAAAAAATTGTAAAGTGGAGAAAGCAAGAGCGCGCGAATGCACTCAAGCAAACACAAATGGCACAGCACGATGCATATTTTTTTAAATTGACAAAATAAACCAAAAATAAAACAAAAATAAAAATAAGTGGAAAAGGCGAGAGTGCGCGAGCACACAGGAGCAAAGAGAAGCAGCGCAGCTTGATGCGTAGTAAAAAAAATAATAAATAGACAACTGGTCGACCTCATTAGAAATAAAAACCCAAAAGATTAGATAGACAAACAAACAAACACATAAATGTGGAGAGAAGGGCAGTGCGCGCAGAAGCAAAGGTAAACAGCAGACAGACTTGAATCCTTACCTTTACAAGGTCGACCTCAGAACTTTGTTCAGTTTGTCTCGGTGACGGATAATGGAAGGAAGGGCAGGCAACTGGTCGACTTCATTTAAATAAACAAATAAAAAATAAGATAAACTCTCAGGAATAGATAAATAATAACAAAAAAATTGTAAAGTGGAGAAAGCGAGAGCACGCGAATGCACTCAAGCAAACACAAACAGCACAGCACGATGCGTATTTTTTTTTAAATTGACAAAATAAATGAAAAATAAAAATAAGTGGAAAAGGCGAGAGTGCGCGAGCACACAGGAGCAAAGACAAGCAGCGCAGCTTGATGCGTAGTAAAGAAAATAATAAATAGACAACTAGTCGACCTCATTAGAAATAAAAACCCAAAAGATTAGATAGACAAACAAACAAACACATAAATGTGGAGAGAAGGGCAGTGTGCGCAGGAGCAAAGGTAAACAGCAGACAGACCTGAATCCTTATCTTTACAAGGTCGACCTCAGAACTTTGTTCAGTTTGTCTCGGTGACGGATAATGGAAGGAAGGGCAGGCAACTGGTCGACTTCATTTAAATAAACAAATAAAAAATAAGATAAACTCTCAGGAATAGATAAATAATAACAAAAAAATTGTAAAGTGGAGAAAGCGAGAGCGCGCGAATGCACTCAAGCAAACACAAACAGCACAGCACGATGCGTATTTTTTTTTAAATTGACAAAATAAATCAAAAATAAATCAAAAATAAAAATAAGTGGAAAAGGCGAGAGTGCGCGAGCACACAGGAGCAAAGACAATCAGCGCAGCTTGATGCGTAGTAAAAAAAATAATAAATAGACAACTGGTCGACCTCATTAGAAATAAAAACCCAAAAGATTAGATAGACAAACAAACAAACACATAAATGTGGAGAGAAGGGCAGTGCGCGCAGGAGCAAAGGTAAACAGCAGACAGACCTGAATCCTTATCTTTACAAGGTCGACCTCAGAACTTTGTTCAGTTTGTCTCGGTGACGGATAATGGAAGGAAGGGCAGGCAACTGGTCGACTTCATTTAAATAAACAAATAAAAAATAAGATAAATTCTCAGGAATAGATAAATAATAACAAAAAAATTGTAAAGTGGAGAAAGCGAGAGCGCGCGAATGCACTCAAGCAAACACAAACAGCACAGCACGATGCGTATTTTTTTTTAAAATTGACAAAATAAATCAAAAATAAATCAAAAATAAAAATAAGTGGAAAAGGCGAGAGTGCGCGAGCACACAGGAGCAAAGACAAGCAGCGCAGCTTGATGCGTAGTAAAAAAAATAATAAATAGACAACTGGTCGATCTCATTAGAAATAAAAACCCAAAAGATTAGATAGACAAACAAACAAACACATAAATGTGGAAAGAAGGCAGTGCGGGCAGGAGCAAATGTAAACAGCAGACAGACATGAATCCTTATCTTTACAAGTTCGACCTCAGAACTTTGTTCAGTTTGTCTCGGTGACGGATAATGGAAGGAAGGGCAGGCAACTGGAAGACTTCATTTAAATAAACAAATAAAAAATAAGATAATCTCTCAGGAATAGATAAATAATAACAAAAAAATTGTAAAGTGGAGAAAGCAAGAGCGTGCGAATGCACTCAAGCAAACACAAACAGCACAGCACGATGCGTATTGTTTTTTAAATTGACAAAATAAATCAAAAATAAATCAAAAATAAAAATAAGTGGATAAGGCAAGACTGCGCGAGCACACAGGAGCAAAGACAAGCAGCGCAGCTTGATGCGTAGTAAAAAAAAATAATAAATAGACAACCGGTCGACCTCATTAGAAATAAAAACCCAAAAGATTATATAGACAAACAAACAAACACATAAATGTGGAGAGAAGGGCAGTGCGCGCAGGAGCAAAGGTAAACAGCAGACAGACCTGAATCCTTATCTTTACAAGGTCGACCTCAGAACTTTGTTCAGTTTGTCTCGGTGACGGATAATGGAAGGAAGGGCAGGCAACTGGTCGACTTCATTTAAATAAACAAATAAAAAATAAGATAAACTCTCAGGAATAGATAAATAATAAAAAAAATTGTAAAGTGGAGAAAGCGAGAGCGCGCGAATGCACTCAAGCAAACACAAACAGCACAACACGATGTGTATTTTTTTTAAATTGACAAAATAAATCAAAAATAAATCAAAAATAAAAATAAGTGGAAAAGGCGAGAGTGCGCGAGCACACAGGAGCAAAGACAAGCAGCGCAGCTTGATGCGTAGTAAAAAAAATAATAAATAGACAACTGGTCGACCTCATTAGAAATAAAAACACAAAAGATTAGATAGACAAACAAACAAACACATAAATGTGGAGAGAAGGGCAGTGCGCGCAGGAGCAAAGGTAAACAGCAGACAGACCTGAATCCTTATTACAAGGTCGACCTCAGAACTTTGTTCAGTTTGTCTCGGTGACGGATAATGGAAGGAAGGGCAGGCAACTGGTCGACTTCATTTAAATAAACAAATAAAAAATAAGATAAACTCTCAGGAATAGTTAAATAATAACAAAAAAATTGTAAAGTGGAGAAAGCGAGAGCACGCGAATGCACTCAAGCAAACACAAACAACACAGCACGATGCGTATTTTTTTTAAATTGACAAAATAAATGAAAAATAAAAATAAGTGGAAAAGGCGAGAGTGCGCGAGCACACAGGAGCAAAGACAAGCAGCGCAGCTTGATGCGTAGTAAAAAAAATAATAAATAGACAACTGGTCGACCTCATTCGAAATAAAAACCCAAAAGATTAGATAGACAAACAAACAAACACATAAATGTGGAGAGAAGGGCAGTGCGCGCAGGAGCAAAGGTAAACAGCAGACAGACCTGAATCCTTATCTTTACAAGGTCGACCTCAGAACTTTGTTCAGTTTGTCTCGGTGACGGATAATGGAAGGAAGGGCAGGCAACTGGAAGACTTCATTTAAATAAACAAATAAAAAATAAGATAAACTCTCAGGAATAGATAAATAATAACAAAAAAATTGTAAAGTGGAGAAAGCAAGAGCGCGCGAATGCACTCAAGCAAACACAAATGGCACAGCACGATGCATATTTTTTTAAATTGACAAAATAAACAAAAAATAAATCAAAAATAAAAATAAGTGGAAAAGGCGAGAGTGCGCGAGCACACAGGAGCAAAGAGAAGCAGCGCAGCTTGATGCGTAGTAAAAAAAATAATAAATAGACAACTGGTCGACCTCATTAGAAATAAAAACCCAAAAGATTAGATAGACAAACAAACAAACACATAAATGTGGAGAGAAGGGCAGTGCGCGCAGAAGCAAAGGTAAACAGCAGACAGACTTGAATCCTTATCTTTACAAGGTCGACCTCAGAACTTTGTTCAGTTTGTCTCGGTGACGGATAATGGAAGGAAGGGCAGGCAACTTGTCGACTTCATTTAAATAAACAAATAAAAAATAAGATAAACTCTCAGGAATAGATAAATAATAACAAAAAAATTGTAAAGTGGAGAAAGCGAGAGCGCGCGAATGCACTCAAGCAAACACAAACAGCACAGCACGATGCGTATTTTTTTTAATTGACAAAATAAATCAAAAATAAATCAAAAATAAAAATAAGTGGAAAAGGCGAGAGTGCGCGAGCACACAGGAGCAAAGACAAGCAGCGCAGCTTGATGCGTAGTAAAAAAAATAATAAATAGACAACTGGTCGACCTCATTAGAAATAAAAACCCAAAAGATTAGATAGACAAACAAACAAACACATAAATGTGGAGAGAAGGGCAGTGCGCGCAGGAGCAAAGGTAAACAGCAGACAGACCTGAATCCTTATCTTTACAAGGTCGACCTCAGAACTTTGTTCAGTTTGTCTCGGTGACGGATAATGGAAGGAAGGGCAGGCAACTGGTCGACTTCATTTAAATAAACAAATAAAAAATAAGATAAACTCTCAGGATTAGATAAATAATAACAAAAAAATTGTAAAGTGGAGAAAGCGAGAGCACGCGAATGCACTCAAGCAAACACAAACAGCACAGCACGATGCGTATTTTTTTTTAAATTGACAAAATAAATGAAAAATAAAAATAAGTGGAAAAGGCGAGAGTGCGCGAGCACACAGGAGCAAAGACAAGCAGCGCAGCTTGATGCGTAGTAAAGAAAATAATAAATAGACAACTAGTCGACCTCATTAGAAATAAAAACCCAAAAGATTAGATAGACAAACAAACAAACACATAAATGTGGAGAGAAGGGCAGTGCGCGCAGGAGCAAAGGTAAACAGCAGACAGACCTGAATCCTTATATTTACAAGGTCGACCTCAGAACTTTGTTCAGTTTGTCTCGGTGACGGATAATGGAAGGAAGGGCCGGCAACTGGTCGACTTCATTTAAATAAACAAATAAAAAATAAGATAAACTCTCAGGAATAGATAAATCATAACAAAAAAATTGTAAAGTGGAGAAAGCGAGAGGGCACGAATGCACTCAAGCAACACAAACAGCACAGCACCATGCGTATTTTTTTTTAAATTGACAAAATAAATCAAAAATAAATCAAAAATAAAAATATGTAGAAAAGGCGAGAGTGCGCGAGCACACAGGACCAAAGACAAGTAGCGCAGCTTGATGCGTAGTAAAAAAAATAATAAATAGACAACTGGTCGACCTCATTAGAAATAAAAACCCAAAAGATTAGATAGACAAACAAACAAATACATAAATGTGGAGAGAAGGGCAGTGCGCGCAGGAGCAAAGGTAAACAGCAGACAGACCTGAATCCTTATCTTTACAAGGTCGACCTCAGAACTTTGTTCAGTTTGTCTCGGTGACGGATAATGGAAGGAAGGGCAGGCAACTGGTCGACTTCATTTAAATAAACAAATAAAAAATAAGATAAACTCTCAGGAATAGATAAATAATAACAAAAAAATTGTAAAGTGGAGAAAGCGAGAGCGCGCGAATGCACTCAAGCAAACACAAACAGCACAGCACGATGCGTATTTTTTTTAAATTGACAAAATAAATCAAAAATAAATCAAAAATAAAAATAAGTGGAAAAGGCGAGAGTGCGCGAGCACACAGGAGCAAAGACAAGCAGCGCAGCTTGATGCGTAGTAAAAAAAATAATAAATAGACAACTGGTCGACCTCATTAGAAATAAAAACCCAAAAGATTAGATAGACAAAAAAACAAACACATAAATATGGAGAGAAGTGCAGTGCGCGCAGGAGCAAAGGTAAACAGCAGACAGACCTGAATCCTTATCTTTACAAGGTCGACCTCAGAACTTTGTTCAGTTTGTCTCGTTGACGGATAATGGAAGGAAGGGCAGGCAACTGGTCGACTTCATTTAAATAAACAAATAAAAAATAAGATAAACTCTCAGGAATAGATAAATAATAATAAAAAAATTGTAAAGTGGAGAAAGCGAGAGCGCGCGAATGCACTCAAGCAAACACAAACAGCACAGCACGATGCGTATTTTTTTTTAAAAATTGACAAAATAAATCAAAAATAAATCAAAAATAAAAATAAGTGGAAAAGGCGAGAGTGCGCGAGCACACAGGAGCAAAGACAAGCAGCGCAGCTTGATGCGTAGTAAAAAAAATAATAAATAGACAACTGGTCGACCTCATTAGAAATAAAAACCCAAAAGATTAGATAGACAAACAAACAAACACATAAATGTGGAGAGAAGGGCAGTGCGCGCAGGAGCAAAGGTAAACAGCAGACAGACCTGAATCCTTTTCTTTACAAGTTCGACCTCAGAACTTTGTTCAGTTTGTCTCGGTGACGGATAATGGAAGGAAGGGCAGGCAACTGGTCGACTTCATTTAAATAAACAAATAAAAAATAAGATAAACTCTCAGGAATAGATAAATAATAACAAAAAAATTGTAAAGTGGAGAAAGCGAGACTGCGCGAATGCACTCAAGGAAACACAAACAGCACCTCACGATGCGTATTTTTTTTTAAATTGACAAAATAAATCAAAAATAAATCAAAAATAAAAATAAGTGGAAAAGGCGAGAGTGCGCGAGCACACAGGAGCAAAGACAAGCAGCGCAGCTTGATGCGTAGTAAAAAAAATAATAAATAGACAACTGGTCGACCTCATTAGAAATACAAACCCAAATGATTAGATAGACAAACAAACAAACACATAAATGTGGAGAGAAGGGCAGTGCGGGCAGGAGCAAAGGTAAAGAGCAGACAGTCCTGAATCCTTATATTTACAAGGTCGACCTCAGAACTTTGTTCAGTTTGTCTCGTTGACGGATAATGGAAGGAAGGGCAGGCAACTGGTCGACTTCATTTAAATAAACAAATAAAAAATAAGATAAACTCTCAGGAATAGATAAATAATAATAAAAAAATTGTAAAGTGGAGAAAGCGAGAGCGCGCGAATGCACTCAAGCAAACACAAACAGCACAGCACGATGCGTATTTTTTTTTTAAATTGACAAAATAAAACAAAAATAAAAATAAGTGGAAAAGGCGAGAGTGCGCGAGCACACAGGAGCAAAGACAAGCAGCGCAGCTTGATGCGTAGTAAAAAAAATAATAAATAGACAACTGGTTGTCCTCATTAGAAATAAAAACCCAAAAGATTAGATAGATAAACAAACAAACACATAAATGTGGAGAGAAGGGCAGTGCGCGCAGGAGCAAAGGTAAACAGCAGACAGACCTGAATCCTTATCTTTACAAGGTCGACCTCAGAACTTTGTTCAGTTTGTCTCGGTGACGGATAATGGAAGGAAGGGCAGGCAACTGGTCGACTTCATTTAAATAAACAAATAAAAAATAAGATAAACTCTCGGGAATAGATAAATAATAACAAAAAAATTGTAAAGTGGAGAAAGCGAGAGCGCGCGAATGCACTCAAACAAACACAAACAGCACAGCACGATGCGTATTTTTTTTTAAATTGACAAAATAAATCAAAAATAAAAATAAGTGGAAAAGGCGAGAGTGCGCGAGCACACAGGAGCAAAGACAAGCAGCGCAGCTTGATGCGTAGTAAAAAAAATAATAAATAGAGAACTGGTCGTCCTCATTAGAAATAAAAACCCAAAAGATTAGATAGACAAACAAACAAACACATAAATGTGGAGAGAAGGGCAGTGCGCGCAGGAGCAAAGGTAAACAGCATACAGACCTGAATCCTTATCTTTACAAGGTCGACCTCAGAACTTTGTTCAGTTTGTCTCGGTGACGGATAATGGAAGGAAGGGCAGGCAACTGGTCGACTTCATTTAAATAAACAAATAAAAAATGAGATAAACTCTCAGGAATAGATAAATCATAACAAAAAAATTGTAAAGTGGAGAAAGCGAGAGCGCGCGAATGCACTCAAGCAAACACAAACAGCACAGCACGAAGCGTATTTTTTTTTAAATTGACAAAATAAATCAAAAATAAATCAAAAATAAAAATAAGTGGAAAAGGCGAGAGTGCGCGAGCACACAGGAGCAAAGAGAAGCAGCGCAGCTTGATGCGTAGTAAAAAAAATGATAAATAGACAACTGGTCGACCTCATTAGAAATAAAAACCCAAAAGATTAGATAGACAAACAAACAAACACATAAATGTGGAGAGAAGGGCAGTGGGGGCAGGAGCAAAGGTAAACAGCAGACAGACCTGAATCCTTATCTTTACAAGGTCGACCTCAGAACTTTGTTCAGTTTGTCTCGGTGACGGATAATGGAAGGAAGGGCAGGCAACTGGTCGACTTCATTTAAATAAACAAATAAAAAATAAGATAAACTCTCAAGAATAGATAAATAATAACAAAAAAATTGTAAAGTGGAGAAAGCGAGAGCGCGCGAATGCACTCAAGCAAACACAAACAGCACAGCACGATGCGTATTTTTTTTTAAATTGACAAAATAAATCAAAAATAAATCAAAAATAAAAATAAGTGGAAAAGGCGAGAGTGCGCGAGCACACAGGAGCAAAGACAAGCAGCGCAGCTTGATGCGTAGTAAAAAAAATAATAAATAGACAACTGGTCGACCTCATTAGAAATAAAAACCCAAAAGATTAGATAGACAAACAAACAAACACATAAATGTGGAGAGAAGGGCAGTGCGCGCAGGAGCAAAGGTAAACAGCAGACAGACCTGAATCCTTATCTTTACAAGGTCGACCTCAGAACTTTGTTCAGTTTGTCTCGGTGACGAATAATGGAAGGAAGGGCAGGCAACTGACCGACTTCATTTAAATAAACAAATAAAAAATAAGATAAACTCTCAGGAATAGATAAATAATAACAAAAAATTGTAAAGTGGAGAAAGCGAGAGCGCGCGAATGCACTCAAGCAAACACAAACTGCACAGCACGATGCGTATTTTTTAAATTGACAAAATAAATAAAAAATAAATCAAAAATAAAAATAAGTGGAAAAGGCGTGAGTGCGCGAGCACACAGGAGCAAAGACAAGCAGCGCAGCTTGATGCGTAGTAAAAAAAATAATAAATAGACAACTGGTCGACCTCATTAGAAATAAAAACCCAAAAGATTAGATAGACAAACAAACAAACACATAAATGTGGAGAGAAGGGCAGTGTGGGCAGGAGCAAAGGTAAACAACAGACAGACCTGAATCCTTATCTTTACAAGGTCGACCTCAGAACTTTGTTCAGTTTGTCTCGGTGACGGATAATGGAAGGAAGGGCAGGCAACTGGTCGACTTCATTTAAATAAACAAATAAAAAATAAGATAAACTCTCAGGAATAGATAAATAATAACAAAATTTCTAAAGTGGAGAAAGCGAGAGGGCGCGAATGCACTCAAGCAAACACAAACAGCACAGCACAATGCGTATTTTTTTTAAATTGACAAAATAAATCAAAAATAAATCAAAAATAAAAATAAGTGGAAAATGCGAGAGTGCGCGAGCACACAGGAGCAAAGACAAGCAGCGCAGCTTGATGCGTAGTAAAAAAAATAATAAATAGACAACTGGTCGACCTCATTAGAAATAAAAACCCAAAAGATTAGATAGACAAACAAACAAACACATAAATGTGGAGAGAAAGGCATTGCGCGCAGGAGCAAAGGTAAACAGCAGACAGACCTGAATCCTATCTTTAAAAGGTCGACCTCAGAACTTTGTTCAGTTTGTCTCGGTGACGGATAATGGAAGGAAGGTCAGGCAACTGGTCGACTTCATTTAAATAAACAAATAAAAAATAAGATAAACTCTCAGGAATAGATAAATAATAACAAAAAAATTGTAAAGTGGAGAAAGCGAGAGCGCGCGAATGCACTCAAGCAAACACAAACAGCACAGCACGATGCGTATTTTTTTTTTAAATTGACAAAATAAATCAAAAATAAATCAAAAATAAAAATAAGTGGAAAAGGCGAGAGTGCGCGAGCACACAGGAGCAAAGACAAGCAGCGCAGCTTGATGCGTAGTAAAAAAAATAATAAATAGACAACTGGTCGACCTCATTAGAAATAAAAACCCAAAAGATTAGATAGACAAACAAACAAACACATAAATGTGGAGAGAAGGGCAGTGCGGGCAGTAGCAAAGGTAAAGAGCAGACAGACCTGAATCCTTATCTTTACAAGGTCGACCTCAGAACTTTGTTCAGTTTGTCTCGGTGACGGATAAGGGAAGGAAGGGCAGGCAACTGGTCGACTTCATTTAAATAAACAAATAAAAAATAAGTTAAATTCTCAGGAATACATAAATAATAACAAAAAAATTGTAAAGTGGAGAAAGCAAGAGCGCATGAATGCACTCAAACAAACACAAACAGCACAGCACGATGCGTATATATTTTTTAAAATTGACAAAATAAATCAAAAATAAAAATAAGGGGAAAAGGCGAGAGTGCGCGAGCACACGGGAGCAAAGACAAGCAGCACAGCTTGATGCGTAGTAAAAAAAATAATAAATAGACAACTGGTCGACCTCATTAGAAATAAAATCCCAAAAGATTAGATAGACAAACAAACAAACACATAAATGTGGAGAGAAGGGCAGTGCGGGCAGGAGCAAAGGTAAACAAGCAGACAGACCTGAATCCTTATCTTTACAAGGTCGACCTCAGAACTTTGTTCACTTTGTCTCGGTGACGGATAATGTAAGGAAGGGCAGGCAACTGGTCGACTTCATTTAAATAAACAAAAAAAATAAGATAAACTCTCAGGAATAGATAAATAATAACAAAAAAATTGTAAAGTGCAGAAAGCGAGAGCGCGCGAATGCACTCAAGCAAACACAAACAGAACAGCACGATGCGTATTTTTTTTTAAAATTGACAAAATAAATCAAAAATAAATCAAAAATAAAAATAAGTGGAAAAGGCGAGAGTGCGCGAGCACACAGGAGCAAAGACAAGCAGCGCAGCTGGATGCGTAGTAAAAAAAATAATAAATAGACAACTTGTCGAACTCATTAGAAATAAAAACCCAAAAGATTAGATAGACAAACAAACAAACACATACATGTGGAGAGAAGGGCAGTGCGCGCAGGAGCAAAGGTAAACAGCAGACAGACCTGAATCCTTATCTTTACAAGGTCGACCTCAGAACTTTGTTCAGTTTCTCTCGGTGACGGATAATGGAAGGAAGGGCAGGCAACTGGTCGACTTCATTTAAATAAACAAATAAAAAATAAGATAAACTCTCAGGAATAGATAAATAATAAAAAAAATTGTAAAGTGGAGAAAGCGAGAGCGCGCGAATGCACTCAAGCAAACACAAACAGCACAGCACGATGCGTATTTTTTTAAAAATTGACAAAATAAATAAAAAAGAAATCAAAAATAAAAATAAGTGGAAAAGGCGAGAGTGCACGAGCACACAGGAGCAAAGACAAGCAGCGCAGCTTGATGCGTAGTAAAAAAAATAATAAATAGACAACTGGTCGACCTAATTAGAAATAAAAACCCAAAAGATTAGATAGACAAACAAACAAACACATAAATGTGGAGAGAAGGGCAGTGCGCGCAGGAGCAAAGTTAAACAGCAGACAGACCTGAATCCTTATCTTTACAAGGTCGACCTCAGAACTTTGTTCAGTTTGTCTCGGTGACGGATAATGGAAGGAAGGGCAGGCAACTGGTCGACTTCATTTAAATAAACAAATAAAAAATAAGTTAAACTCTAAGGAATAGATAAATAATAACAAAAAAATTGTAAAGTGGAGAAAGCGAGAGCGCGCGAATGCACTCAAGCAAACACAAACAGCACAGCACGATGCGTATTTTTTTTTAAATTGACAAAATAAATCAAAAATAAAAATAAGTGGAAAAGGCGAGAGTGCGCTTGCACACAGGAGCAAAGACAAGCAGCGCAGCTTGATGCGTAGTAAAAAAAATAATAAATAGACAACTGGTCGACCTCATTAGAAATAAAAACCCAAAAGATTAGATAGACAAACAAACAAACACATAAATGTGGAGAGAAGGGCAGTGCGCGCAGGAGCAAAGGTAAACAGCAGACAGACCTGAATCCTTATCTTTACAAGGTCGACCTCAGAACTTTGTTCAGTTTGTCTCGGTGACGGATAATGGAAGGAAGGGCAGGCAACTGGTCGACTTCATTTAAATAAACAAATAAAAAATAAGATAAACTCTCAGGAATAGATAAATAATAACAAAAAAATTGTAAAGTGGAGAAAGCGAGAGCGCGCGAATGCACTCAAGCAAACACAAACAGCACAGCACGATGCGTATTTTTTTTTAAAATTGAAAAAATAAATCAAAAATAAAAATAAGTGGAAAAGGCGAGAGTGCGCGAGCACACAGGAGCAAAGACAAGCAGCGCAGCTTGATGCGTAGTAAAAAAAATAATAAATAGACAACTGGTCGACCTCATTAGAAATAAAAACCCAAAAGATTAGATAGACAAAGAAACAAACACATAAATGTGGAGAGAAGGGCAGTGCGCGCAGGAGCAAAGGTAAACAGCAGACAGACCTGAATCCTTATCTTTACAAGGTCGACCTCAGAACTTTGTTCAGTTTGTCTCGGTGACGGATAATGGAAGGAAGGGCAGGCAACTGGTCGACTTCATTTAAATAAACAAATAAAAATTGAGATAAACTCTCAGGAATACATAAATAATAACAAAAAAATTGTAAAGTGGAGAAAGCGAGAGCGCGCGAATGCACTCAAGCAAACACAAACAGCACAGCACGATGCGTATTTTTTTTTAAAATTGACAAAATAAATCAAAAATAAATCAAAAATAAAAATAAGTGGAAAAGGCGAGAGTGCGCGAGCACACAGGAGCAAACACAAGCAGCGCAGCTTGATGCGTAGTAAAAAAAATAATAAATAGACAACTGGTCGACCTCATTAGAAATAAAAACCCAAAAGACTAGATAGACAAACAAGCAAACACATAAATGTGGAGAGAAGGGCAGTGCGCGCAGGAGCAAAGGTAAACAGCAGACAGACCTGAATCCTTATCTTTACAAGGTCGACCTCAGAACTTTGTTCAGTTTGTCTCGGTGACGGATAATGGAAGGAAGGGCAGGCAACTGGTCGACTTCATTTAAATAAACAAATAAAAAATAAGATAAACTCTCAGGAATAGATAAATAATAACAAAAAAATTGTAAAGTGGAGAAAGCGAGAGCGCGCGAATGCACTCAAGCAAACACAAACAGCACAGCACGATGCGTATTTTTTTTAAAAATTGACAAAATAAATCAAAAATAAATCAAAAATAAAAATAAGTGGGAAAGGCGAGAGTGCGCGAGCACACAGGAGCAAAAACAAGCAGCGCAGCTTGATGCGTAGTAAAAAAAATAATAAATAGACAACTGGTCGACCTCATTAGAAATAAAAACCCAAAAGATAAGATAGACAAACAAACAAACACATAAATGTGGAAAGAAGGGCAGTGCGCGCAGGAGCAATGGTAAACAGCAGACAGACCTGAATCCTTATCTTTACAAGGTCGACCTCAGAACTTTGTTCAGTTTGTCTCGGTGACGGATAATGGAAGGAAGGGCAGGCAACTGGTCGACTTCATTTAAATAAACAAATAAAAAATAAGATAAACTCTCAGGAATAGATAAATAATAACAAAAAAATTGTAAAGTGGAGAAAGCGAGAGCGCGCGAATGCACTCAAGCAAACACAAACAGCACAGCACGATGCGTATTTTTTATTTAATTGACAAAATAAATCAAAAATAAAAATAAGTGGAAAAGGCGAGAGTGCGCGAGCACACAGGAGCAAAGACAAGCAGAGCAGCTTGATGCGTAGTAAAAAAAATAATAAATAGACAACTGGTCGACCTCATTAGAAATAAAAACCCAAAAGATTAGATAGACAAACAAACAAACACATAAATGTGGAGAGAAGGGCAGTGCGCGCAGGAGCAAAGGTAAACAGCAGACAGACCTGAATCCTTATCTTTACAAGGTCGACCTCAGAACTTTGTTCAGTTTCTCTCGGTGACGGATAATGGAAGGAAGGGCAGGCAACTGGTCGACTTCATTTAAATAAACAAATAAAAAATAAGATAAACTCTCAGGAATAGATAAATAATAACAAAAAAATTGTAAAGTGGAGAAAGCGAGAGCGCGCGAATGCACTCAAGCAAACACAAACAGCACAGCACGATGCGTATTTTTTTTTAAATTGACAAAATAAATCAAAAATAAAAATAACTGGAAAAGGCGAGAGTGCGCGAGCACACAGGAGCAAAGACAAGCAGCGCAGCTTGATGCGTAGTAAAAAAAATAATAAATAGACAACTGGTCGACCTCATTAGAAATAAAAACCCAAAAGATTAGATAGACAAACATACAAACACATAATTGTGGAGAGAAGGGTAGTGCGCGCAGGAGCAAAGGTAAACAGCAGACAGACCTGAATCCTTATCTTTACAAGGTCGACCTCAGAACTTTGTTCAGTTTGTCTCGGTGACGGATAATGGAAGGAAGGGCAGGCAACTGGTCGACTTCATTTAAATAAACAAATAAAAAATGAGATAAACTCTCAGGAATAGATAAATAATAACAAAAAATTGTAAAGTGGAGAAAGAGAGAGCGCGCGAATGCACTCAAGCAAACACAAACAGCACAACACGATGCGTATTTTTTTTAAATTGACAAAATAAATCAAAAATAAATCAAAAATAAAAATAAGTGGAAAAGGCGAGAGTGCACGAGCACACAGGAGCAAAGACAAGCAGCGCAGCTTGATGCGTAGTAAAAAAAATAATAAATAGACAACTGGTCGACCTCATTAGAAATAAAAACCCAAAAGATTAGATAGACAAAGAAACAAACACATAAATGTGGAGAGAAGGGCAGTGCGGGCAGGAGCAAAGGTAAACAGCAGACAGACCTGAATCCTTATCTTTACAAGGTCGACCTCAGAACTTTTTTCAGTTTGTCTCGGTGACGGATAATGGAAGGAAGGGCAGGCAACTGGTCGACTTCATTTAAATAAACAAATAAAAAATAAGATAAACTCAGGAATAGATAAATAATAACAAAAAAATTGTAAAGTGGAGAAAGCGAGAGCGCGCGAATGCACTCAAGCAAACACAAACAGCACAGCACGATGCGTATTTTTTTTAAAAATTGACAAAATAAATCAAAAATAAATCAAAAATAAAAATAAGTGGGAAAGGCGAGAGTGCGCGAGCACACAGGAGCAAAAACAAGCAGCGCAGCTTGATGCGTAGTAAAAAAAATAATAAATAGACAACTGGTCGACCTCATTAGAAATAAAAACCCAAAAGATAAGATAGACAAACAAACAAACACATAAATGTGGAAAGAAGGGCAGTGCGCGCAGGAGCAATGGTAAACAGCAGACAGACCTGAATCCTTATCTTTACAAGGTCGACCTCAGAACTTTGTTCAGTTTGTCTCGGTGACGGATAATGGAAGGAAGGGCAGGCAACTGGTCGACTTCATTTAAATAAACAAATAAAAAATAAGATAAACTCTCAGGAATAGATAAATAATAACAAAAAAATTGTAAAGTGGAGAAAGCGAGAGCGCGCGAATGCACTCAAGCAAACACAAACAGCACAGCACGATGCGTATTTTTTATTTAATTGACAAAATAAATCAAAAATAAAAATAAGTGGAAAAGGCGAGAGTGCGCGAGCACACAGGAGCAAAGACAAGCAGAGCAGCTTGATGCGTAGTAAAAAAAATAATAAATAGACAACTGGTCGACCTCATTAGAAATAAAAACCCAAAAGATTAGATAGACAAACAAACAAACACATAAATGTGGAGAGAAGGGCAGTGCGCGCAGGAGCAAAGGTAAACAGCAGACAGACCTGAATCCTTATCTTTACATGGTCGACCTCAGAACTTTGTTCAGTTTCTCTCGGTGACGGATAATGGAAGGAAGGGCAGGCAACTGGTCGACTTCATTTAAATAAACAAATAAAAAATAAGATAAACTCTCAGGAATAGATAAATAATAACAAAAAAATTGTAAAGTGGAGAAAGCGAGAGCGCGCGAATGCACTCAAGCAAACACAAACAGCACAGCACGATGCGTATTTTTTTTTTAAATTGACAAAATAAATCAAAAATAAAAATAACTGGAAAAGGCGAGAGTGCGCGAGCACACAGGAGCAAAGACAAGCAGCGCAGCTTGATGCGTAGTAAAAAAAATAATAAATAGACAACTGGTCGACCTCATTAGAAATAAAAACCCAAAAGATTAGATAGACAAACATACAAACACATAATTGTGGAGAGAAGGGTAGTGCGCGCAGGAGCAAAGGTAAACAGCAGACAGACCTGAATCCTTATCTTTACAAGGTCGACCTCAGAACTTTGTTCAGTTTGTCTCGGTGACGGATAATGGAAGGAAGGGCAGGCAACTGGTCGACTTCATTTAAATAAACAAATAAAAAATGAGATAAACTCTCAGGAATAGATAAATAATAACAAAAAAATTGTAAAGTGGAGAAAGAGAGAGCGCGCGAATGCACTCAAGCAAACACAAACAGCACAACACGATGCGTATTTTTTTTAAATTGACAAAATAAATCAAAAATAAATCAAAAATAAAAATAAGTGGAAAAGGCGAGAGTGCACGAGCACACAGGAGCAAAGACAAGCAGCGCAGCTTGATGCGTAGTAAAAAAAATAATAAATAGACAACTGGTCGACCTCATTAGAAATAAAAACCCAAAAGATTAGATAGACAAAGAAACAAACACATAAATGTGGAGAGAAGGGCAGTGCGGGCAGGAGCAAAGGTAAACAGCAGACAGACCTGAATCCTTATCTTTACAAGGTCGACCTCAGAACTTTGTTCAGTTTGTCTCGGTGACGGATAATGGAAGGAAGGGCAGGCAACTGGTCGACTTCATTTAAATAAACAAATAAAAAATAAGATAAACTCTCAGGAATAGATAAATAATAACAAAAAAATTGTAAAGTGGAGAAAGCGAGAGCGCGCGAATGCACTCAAGCAAACACAAACAGCACAGCACGATGCGTATTTTTTTTAAAATTGACAAAATAAATCAAAAATAAATCAAAAATAAAAATAAGTGGAAAAGGCGAGAGTGCGCGAGCACACAGGAGCAAACACAAGCAGCGCAGCTTGATGCGTAGTAAAAAAATAATAAATAGACAACTGGTCGACCTCATTAGAAATAAAAACCCAAAAGATTAGATAGACAAACAAACAAACACATAAATGTGGAGAGAAGGGCAGTGCGCGCAGGAGCAAAGGTAAACAGCAGACAGACCTGAATCCTTATCTTTACAAGGTCGACCTCACAACTTTGTTCAGTTTGTCTCGGTGACAGATAATGGAAGGAAGGGCAGGCAACTGGTCGACTTCATTTAAATAAACAAATAAAAAATAAGATAAACTCTCAGGAATAGATAAATAATAAAAAAAAATTGTAAAGTGGAGAAAGCGAGAGCGCGCGAATGCACTCAAGCAAACACAAACAGCACAGCACGATGCGTATTTTTTTTTAAATTGACAAAATAAATCAAAAATAAATCAAAAATAAAAATAAGTGGAAAAGGCGAGAGTGCGCGAGCATACAGGAGCAAAGACAAGCAGCGCAGCTTGATGCGTAGTAAAAAAAATAATAAATAGACAACTGGTCGACCTCATTAGAAATAAAATCCCAAAAGATTACATAGACAAACAAACAAACACATAATTGTGGAGAGAAGGGCAGTGCGCGCAGGAGCAAAGGTAAACAGCAGACAGACCTGAATCCTTATCTTTACAAAGTCGACCTCAGAAATTTGTTCAGTTTGTCTCGGTGACGGATAATGGAAGGAAGGGCAGGCAACTGGTCGACTTCATTTAAAAAAACAAATAAAAAATAAGATAAACTCTCAGGAATAGATAAATAACAACAAAAAAATTGTAAAGTGGAGAAAGCGAGAGCGCGCGAATGCACTCAAGCAAACACAAACAGCACAGCACGATGCGTATTTTTTTTAAAATTGAAAAAATAAATCAAAAATAAAAATAAGTGGAAAAGGCGAGAGTGCGCGAGCACACAGGAGCAAAGACAAGCAGCGCAGCTTGATGCGTATTAAAAAAAAATAATAAATAGACAACTGGTCGACCTCATTAGAAATAAAAACCCAAAAGATTAGATAGACAAACAAACAAACACATAAATGTGGAGAGAAGGGCAGTGCGCGCAGGAGCAAAGGTAAACAGCAGACAGACCTGAATCCTTATCTTTACAAGGCCGACCTCAGAACTTTGTTCAGTTTCTCTCGGTGACGGATAATGGAAGGAAGGGCAGGCAACTGGTCGACTTCATTTAAATAAACAAATAAAAAATAAGATAAACTCTCAGGAATAGATAAATAATAACAAAAAAATTGTAAAGTGGAGAAAGCGAGAGCGCGCGAATGCACTCAAGCAAACACAAACAGCACAGAACGATGCGTATTTTTTTAAAAATTGACAAAATAAATCAAAAAGAAATCAAAAATAAAAATAAGTGGAAAAGGCGAGAGTGCACGAGCACACAGGAGCAAAGACAAGCAGCGCAGCTTGATGCGTAGTAAAAAAAATAATAAATAGACAACTGGTCGACCTCATTAGAAATAAAAACCCAAAAGATTAGATAGACAAACAAACAAACACATAAATGTGGAGAGAAGGGCAGTGCGCGCAGGAGCAAAGGTAAACAGCAGACAGACCTGAATCCTTATCTTTACAAGGTCGACCTCAGAACTTTGTTCAGTTTGTCTCGGTGACGGATAATGGAAGGAAGGGCAGGCAACTGGTCGACTTCATTTAAATAAACAAATAAAAAATAAGATAAATTCTCAGGAATAGATAAATAATAACAAAAAAATTGTAAAGTGGAGAAAGCGAGAGCGCGCGAATGCACTCAAGCAAACACAAACAGCACAGCACGATGCGTATTTTTTTTTTAAAATTGACAAAATAAATCAAAAATAAATCAAAAATAAAAATAAGTGGAAAAGGCGAGAGTGCGCGAGCACACAGGAGCAAAGACAAGCAGCGCAGCTTGATGCGTAGTAAAAAAAATAATAAATAGACAACTGGTCGATCTCATTAGAAATAAAAACCCAAAAGATTAGATAGACAAACAAACAAACACATAAATGTGGAAAGAAGGCAGTGCGGGCAGGAGCAAATGTAAACAGCAGACAGACATGAATCCTTATCTTTACAAGTTCGACCTCAGAACTTTGTTCAGTTTGTCTCGGTGACGGATAATGGAAGGAAGGGCAGGCAACTGGAAGACTTCATTTAAATAAACAAATAAAAAATAAGATAATCTCTCAGGAATAGATAAATAATAACAAAAAAATTGTAAAGTGGAGAAAGCAAGAGCGTGCGAATGCACTCAAGCAAACACAAACAGCACAGCACGATGCGTATTGTTTTTTAAATTGACAAAATAAATCAAAAATAAATCAAAAATAAAAATAAGTGGATAAGGCAAGACTGCGCGAGCACACAGGAGCAAAGACAAGCAGCGCAGCTTGATGCGTAGTAAAAAAAAATAATAAATAGACAACCGGTCGACCTCATTAGAAATAAAAACCCAAAATATTATATAGACAAACAAACAAACACATAAATGTGGAGAGAAGGGCAGTGCGCGCAGGAGCAAAGGTAAACAGCAGACAGACCTGAATCCTTATCTTTACAAGGTCGACCTCAGAACTTTGTTCAGTTTGTCTCGGTGACGGATAATGGAAGGAAGGGCAGGCAACTGGTCGACTTCATTTAAATAAACAAATAAAAAATAAGATAAACTCTCAGGAATAGATAAATAATAAAAAAAATTGTAAAGTGGAGAAAGCGAGAGCGCGCGAATGCACTCAAGCAAACACAAACAGCACAGCACGATGTGTATTTTTTTTAAATTGACAAAATAAATCAAAAATAAATCAAAAATAAAAATAAGTGGAAAAGGCGAGAGTGCGCGAGCACACAGGAGCAAAGACAAGCAGCGCAGCTTGATGCGTAGTAAAAAAAATAATAAATAGACAACTGGTCGACCTCATTAGAAATAAAAACACAAAAGATTAGATAGACAAACAAACAAACACATAAATGTGGAGAGAAGGGCAGTGCGCGCAGGAGCAAAGGTAAACAGCAGACAGACCTGAATCCTTATTACAAGGTCGACCTCAGAACTTTGTTCAGTTTGTCTCGGTGACGGATAATGGAAGGAAGGGCAGGCAACTGGTCGACTTCATTTAAATAAACAAATAAAAAATAAGATAAACTCTCAGGAATAGTTAAATAATAACAAAAAAATTGTAAAGTGGAGAAAGCGAGAGCACGCGAATGCACTCAAGCAAACACAAACAACACAGCACGATGCGTATTTTTTTTTAAATTGACAAAATAAATGAAAAATAAAAATAAGTGGAAAAGGCGAGAGTGCGCGAGCACACAGGAGCAAAGACAAGCAGCGCAGCTTGATGCGTAGTAAAAAAAATAATAAATAGACAACTGGTCGACCTCATTCGAAATAAAAACCCAAAAGATTAGATAGACAAACAAACAAACACATAAATGTGGAGAGAAGGGCAGTGCGCGCAGGAGCAAAGGTAAACAGCAGACAGACCTGAATCCTTATCTTTACAAGGTCGACCTCAGAACTTTGTTCAGTTTGTCTCGGTGACGGATAATGGAAGGAAGGGCAGGCAACTGGAAGACTTCATTTAAATAAACAAATAAAAAATAAGATAAACTCTCAGGAATAGATAAATAATAACAAAAAAATTGTAAAGTGGAGAAAGCAAGAGCGCGCGAATGCACTCAAGCAAACACAAATGGCACAGCACGATGCATATTTTTTTAAATTGACAAAATAAACCAAAAATAAATCAAAAATAAAAATAAGTGGAAAAGGCGAGAGTGCGCGAGCACACAGGAGCAAAGAGAAGCAGCGCAGCTTGATGCGTAGTAAAAAAAATAATAAATAGACAACTGGTCGACCTCATTAGAAATAAAAACCCAAAAGATTAGATAGACAAACAAACAAACACATAAATGTGGAGAGAAGGGCAGTGCGCGCAGAAGCAAAGGTAAACAGCAGACAGACTTGAATCCTTATCTTTACAAGGTCGACCTCAGAACTTTGTTCAGTTTGTCTCGGTGACGGATAATGGAAGGAAGGGCAGGCAACTTGTCGACTTCATTTAAATAAACAAATAAAAAATAAGATAAACTCTCAGGAATAGATAAATAATAACAAAAAAATTGTAAAGTGGAGAAAGCGAGAGCGCGCGAATGCACTCAAGCAAACACAAACAGCACAGCACGATGCGTATTTTTTTTAATTGACAAAATAAATCAAAAATAAATCAAAAATAAAAATAAGTGGAAAAGGCGAGAGTGCGCGAGCACACAGGAGCAAAGACAAGCAGCGCAGCTTGATGCGTAGTAAAAAAAATAATAAATAGACAACTGGTCGACCTCATTAGAAATAAAATCCCAAAAGATTAGATAGACAAACAAACAAACACATAAATGTGGAGAGAAGGGCAGTGCGCGCAGGAGCAAAGGTAAACAGCAGACAGACCTGAATCCTTATCTTTACAAGGTCGACCTCAGAACTTTGTTCAGTTTGTCTCGGTGACGGATAATGGAAGGAAGGGCAGGCAACTGGTCGACTTCATTTAAATAAACAAATAAAAAATAAGATAAACTCTCAGGAATAGATAAATAATAACAAAAAAATTGTAAAGTGGAGAAAGCGAGAGCACGCGAATGCACTCAAGCAAACACAAACAGCACAGCACGATGCGTATTTTTTTTTAAATTGACAAAATAAATGAAAAATAAAAATAAGTGGAAAAGGCGAGAGTGCGCGAGCACACAGGAGCAAAGACAAGCAGCGCAGCTTGATGCGTAGTAAAGAAAATAATAAATAGACAACTAGTCGACCTCATTAGAAATAAAAACCCAAAAGATTAGATAGACAAACAAACAAACACATAAATGTGGAGAGAAGGGCAGTGCGCGCAGGAGCAAAGGTAAACAGCAGACAGACCTGAATCCTTATATTTACAAGGTCGACCTCAGAACTTTGTTCAGTTTGTCTCGGTGACGGATAATGGAAGGAAGGGCCGGCAACTGGTCGACTTCATTTAAATAAACAAATAAAAAATAAGATAAACTCTCAGGAATAGATAAATCATAACAAAAAAATTGTAAAGTGGAGAAAGCGAGAGGGCACGAATGCACTCAAGCAACACAAACAGCACAGCACCATGCGTATTTTTTTTAAATTGACAAAATAAATCAAAAATAAATCAAAAATAAAAATAAGTAGAAAAGGCGAGAGTGCGCGAGCACACAGGAGCAAAGACAAGTAGCGCAGCTTGATGCGTAGTAAAAAAAATAATAAATAGACATCTGGTCGACCTCATTAGAAATAAAAACCCAAAAGATTAGATAGACAAACAAACAAATACATAAATGTGGAGAGAAGGGCAGTGCGCGCAGGAGCAAAGGTAAACAGCAGACAGACCTGAATCCTTATCTTTACAAGGTCGACCTCAGAACTTTGTTCAGTTTGTCTCGGTGACGGATAATGGAAGGAAGGGCAGGCAACTGGTCGACTTCATTTAAATAAACAAATAAAAAATAAGATAAACTCTCAGGAATAGATAAATAATAACAAAAAAATTGTAAAGTGGAGAAAGCGAGAGCGCGCGAATGCACTCAAGCAAACACAAACAGCACAGCACGATGCGTATTTTTTTTAAATTGACAAAATAAATCAAAAATAAATCAAAAATAAAAATAAGTGGAAAAGGCGAGAGTGCGCGAGCACACAGGAGCAAAGAGAAGCAGCGCAGCTTGATGCGTAGTAAAAAAAATAATAAATAGACAACTGGTCGACCTCATTAGAAATAAAAACCCAAAAGATTAGATAGACAAACAAACAAACACATAAATATGGAGAGAAGTGCAGTGCGCGCAGGAGCAAAGGTAAACAGCAGACAGACCTGAATCCTTATCTTTACAAGGTCGACCTCAGAACTTTGTTCAGTTTGTCTCGTTGACGGATAATGGAAGGAAGGGCAGGCAACTGGTCGACTTCATTTAAATAAACAAATAAAAAATAAGATAAACTCTCAGGAATAGATAAATAATAATAAAAAAATTGTAAAGTGGAGAAAGCGAGAGCGCGCGAATGCACTCAAGCAAACACAAACAGCACAGCACGATGCGTATTTCTTTTTAAAAATTGACAAAATAAATCAAAAATAAATCAAAAATAAAAATAAGTGGAAAAGGCGAGAGTGCGCGAGCACACAGGAGCAAAGACAAGCAGCGCAGCTTGATGCGTAGTAAAAAAAATAATAAATAGACAACTGGTCGACCTCATTAGAAATAAAAACCCAAAAGATTAGATAGACAAACAAACAAACACATAAATGTGGAGAGAAGGGCAGTGCGCGCAGGAGCAAAGGTAAACAGCAGACAGACCTGAATCCTTTTCTTTACAAGTTCGACCTCAGAACTTTGTTCAGTTTGTCTCGGTGACGGATAATGGAAGGAAGGGCAGGCAACTGGTCGACTTCATTTAAATAAACAAATAAAAAATAAGATAAACTCTCAGGAATAGATAAATAATAACAAAAAAATTGTAAAGTGGAGAAAGCGAGACTGCGCGAATGCACTCAAGGAAACACAAACAGCACCTCACGATGCGTATTTTTTTTAAATTGACAAAATAAATCAAAAATAAATCAAAAATAAAAATAAGTGGAAAAGGCGAGAGTGCGCGAGCACACAGGAGCAAAGACAAGCAGCGCAGCTTGATGCGTAGTAAAAAAAATAATAAATAGACAACTGGTCGACCTCATTAGAAATACAAACCCAAATGATTAGATAGACAAACAAACAAACACATAAATGTGGAGAGAAGGGCAGTGCGGGCAGGAGCAAAGGTAAAGAGCAGACAGTCCTGAATCCTTATATTTACAAGGTCGACCTCAGAACTTTGTTCAGTTTGTCTCGTTGACGGATAATGGAAGGAAGGGCAGGCAACTGGTCGACTTCATTTAAATAAACAAATAAAAAATAAGATAAACTCTCAGGAATAGATAAATAATAATAAAAAAATTGTAAAGTGGAGAAAGCGAGAGCGCGCGAATGCACTCAAGCAAACACAAACAGCACAGCACGATGCGTATTTTTTTTTTAAATTGACAAAATAAAACAAAAATAAAAATAAGTGGAAAAGGCGAGAGTGCGCGAGCACACAGGAGCAAAGACAAGCAGCGCAGCTTGATGCGTAGTAAAAAAAATAATAAATAGACAACTGGTCGTCCTCATTAGAAATAAAAACCCAAAAGATTAGATAGATAAACAAACAAACACATAAATGTGGAGAGAAGGGCAGTGCGCGCAGGAGCAAAGGTAAACAGCAGACAGACCTGAATCCTTATCTTTACAAGGTCGACCTCAGAACTTTGTTCAGTTTGTCTCGGTGACGGATAATGGAAGGAAGGGCAGGCAACTGGTCGACTTCATTTAAATAAACAAATAAAAAATAAGATAAACTCTCGGGAATAGATAAATAATAACAAAAAAATTGTAAAGTGGAGAAAGCGAGAGCGCGCGAATGCACTCAAGCAAACACAAACAGCACAGCACGATGCGTATTTTTTTTTAAATTGACAAAATAAATCAAAAATAAAAATAAGTGGAAAAGGCGAGAGTGCGCGAGCACACAGGAGCAAAGACAAGCAGCGCAGCTTGATGCGTAGTAAAAAAAATAATAAATAGAGAACTGGTCGTCCTCATTAGAAATAAAAACCCAAAAGATTAGATAGACAAACAAACAAACACATAAATGTGGAGAGAAGGGCAGTGCGCGCAGGAGCAAAGGTAAAGAGCATACAGACCTGAATTCTTATCTTTACAAGGTCGACCTCAGAACTTTGTTCAGTTTGTCTCGGTGACGGATAATGGAAGGAAGGGCAGGCAACTGGTCGACTTCATTTAAATAAACAAATAAAAAATGAGATAAACTCTCAGGAATAGATAAATCATAACAAAAAAATTGTAAAGTGGAGAAAGCGAGAGCGCGCGAATGCACTCAAGCAAACACAAACAGCACAGCACGAAGCGTATTTTTTTTTAAATTGACAAAATAAATCAAAAATAAATCAAAAATAAAAATAAGTGGAAAAGGCGAGAGTGCGCGAGCACACAGGAGCAAAGAGAAGCAGCGCAGCTTGATGCGTAGTAAAAAAAATAATAAATAGACAACTGGTCGACCTCATTAGAAATAAAAACCCAAAAGATTAGATAGACAAACAAACAAACACATAAATGTGGAGAGAAGGGCAGTGCGGGCAGGAGCAAAGGTAAACAGCAGACAGACCTGAATCCTTATCTTTACAAGGTCGACCTCAGAACTTTGTTCAGTTTGTCTCGGTGACGGATAATGGAAGGAAGGGCAGGCAACTGGTCGACTTCATTTAAATAAACAAATAAAAAATAAGATAAACTCTCAGGAATAGATAAATAATAACAAAAAAATTGTAAAGTGGAGAAAGCGAGAGCGCGCGAATGCACTCAAGCAAACACAAACAGCACAGCACGATGCGTATTTTTTTTTTAATTGACAAAATAAATCAAAAATAAATCAAAAATAAAAATAAGTGGAAAAGGCGAGAGTGCGCGAGCACACAGGAGCAAAGACAAGCAGCGCAGCTTGATGCGTAGTAAAAAAAATAATAAATAGACAACTGGTCGACCTCATTAGAAATAAAAACCCAAAAGATTAGATAGACAAACAAACAAACACATAAATGTGGAGAGAAGGGCAGTGCGCGCAGGAGCAAAGGTAAACAGCAGACAGACCTGAATCCTTATCTTTACAAGGTCGACCTCCGAACTTTGTTCAGTTTGTCTCGGTGACGAATAATGGAAGGAAGGGCAGGCAACTGACCGACTTCATTTAAATAAACAAATAAAAAATAAGATAAACTCTCAGGAATAGATAAATAATAACAAAAAATTGTAAAGTGGAGAAAGCGAGAGCGCGCGAATGCACTCAAGCAAACACAAACTGCACAGCACGATGCGTATTTTTTAAATTGACAAAATAAATAAAAAATAAATCAAAAATAAAAATAAGTGGAAAAGGCGTGAGTGCGCGAGCACACAGGAGCAAAGACAAGCAGCGCAGCTTGATGCGTAGTAAAAAAAATAATAAATAGACAACTGGTCGACCTCATTAGAAATAAAAACCCAAAAGATTAGATAGACAAACAAACAAACACATAAATGTGGAGAGAAGGGCAGTGTGGGCAGGAGGAAAGGTAAACAACAGACAGACCTGAATCCTTATCTTTACAAGGTCGACCTCAGAACTTTGTTCAGTTTGTCTCGGTGACGTATAATGGAAGGAAGGGCAGGCAACTGGTCGACTTCATTTAAATAAACAAATAAAAAATAAGATAAACTCTCAGGAATAGATAAATAATAACAAAATTTCTAAAGTGGAGAAAGCGAGAGGGCGCGAATGCACTCAAGCAAACACAAACAGCACAGCACAATGCGTATTTTTTTTAAATTGACAAAATAAATCAAAAATAAATCAAAAATAAAAATAAGTGGAAAATGCGAGAGTGCGCGAGCACACAGGAGCAAAGACAAGCAGCGCAGCTTGATGCGTAGTAAAAAAAATAATAAATAGACAACTGGTCGACCTCATTAGAAATAAAAACCCAAAAGATTAGATAGACAAACAAACAAACACATAAATGTGGAGAGAAAGGCATTGCGCGCAGGAGCAAAGGTAAACAGCAGACAGACCTGAATCCTATCTTTAAAAGGTCGACCTCAGAACTTTGTTCAGTTTGTCTCGGTGACGGATAATGGAAGGAAGGTCAGGCAACTGGTCGACTTCATTTAAATAAACAAATAAAAAATAAGATAAACTCTCAGGAATAGATAAATAATAACAAAAAAATTGTAAAGTGGAGAAAGCGAGAGCGCGCGAATGCACTCAAGCAAACACAAACAGCACAGCACGATGCGTATTTTTTTTTTAAATTGACGAAATAAATCAAAAATAAATCAAAAATAAAAATAAGTGGAAAAGGCGAGAGTGCGCGAGCACACAGGAGCAAAGACAAGCAGCGCAGCTTGATGCGTAGTAAAAAAAATAATAAATAGACAACTGGTCGACCTCATTAGAAATAAAAACCCAAAAGATTAGATAGACAAACAAACAAACACATAAATGTGGAGAGAAGGGCAGTGCGCGCAGGAGCAAAGGTAAACAGCAGACAGACCTGAATCCTTATCTTTACAAGGTCGACCTCAGAACTTTGTTCAGTTTGTCTCGGTGACGGATAATGGAAGGAAGAGCAGGCAACTGGTCGACTTCATTTAAATAAACAAATAAAAAATAAGATAAACTCTCAGGAATAGATAAATAATAACAAAAAAATTGTAAAGTGGAGAAAGCGAGAGCGCACGAATGTACTCAAGCAAACACAAACAGCAAACCACGATGCGTATTTTTTTTAAATTGACAAAATAAATCAAAAATAAATCAAAAATAAAAATAAGTGGAAAAGGCAAGAGTGCGCGAGCACACAGGAGCAAAGACAAGCAGCGCAGCTTGATGCGTAGTAAAAAAAATAATAAATAGACAACTGGTCGACCTCATTAGAAATAAAAACCCAAAAGATTAGATAGACAAACAAACAAACACATAAATGTGGAGAGAAGGGCAGTGCGGGCAGTAGCAAAGGTAAAGAGCAGACAGACCTGAATCCTTATCTTTACAAGGTCGACCTCAGAACTTTGTTCAGTTTGTCTCGGTGACGGATAATGGAAGGAAGGGCAGGCAACTGGTCGACTTCATTTAAATAAACAAATAAAAAATAAGTTAAATTCTCAGGAATAGATAAATAATAACAAAAAAATTGTAAAGTGGAGAAAGCGAGAGCGCATGAATGCACTCAAACAAACACAAACAGCACAGCACGATGCGTATATATTTTTTAAAATTGACAAAATAAATCAAAAATAAAAATAAGGGGAAAAGGCGAGAGTGCGCGAGCACACGGGAGCAAAGACAAGCAGCACAGCTTGATGCGTAGTAAAAAAAATAATAAATAGACAACTGGTCGACCTCATTAGAAATAAAATCCCAAAAGATTAGATAGACAAACAAACAAACACATAAATGTGGAGAGAAGGGCAGTGCGGGCAGGAGCAAAGGTAAACAAGCAGACAGACCTGAATCCTTATCTTTACAAGGTCGACCTCAGAACTTTGTTCACTTTGTCTCGGTGACGGATAATGTAAGGAAGGGCAGGCAACTGGTCGACTTCATTTAAATAAACAAAAAAAATAAGATAAACTCTCAGGAATAGATAAATAATAACAAAAAAATTGTAAAGTGCAGAAAGCGAGAGCGCGCGAATGCACTCAAGCAAACACAAACAGAACAGCACGATGCGTATTTTTTTTTAAAATTGACAAAATAAATCAAAAATAAATCAAAAATAAAAATAAGTGGAAAAGGCGAGAGTGCGCGAGCACACAGGAGCAAAGACAAGCAGCGCAGCTGGATGCGTAGTAAAAAAAATAATAAATAGACAACTTGTGGAACTCATTAGAAATAAAAACCCAAAAGATTAGATAGACAAACAAACAAACACATACATGTGGAGAGAAGGGCAGTGCGCGCAGGAGCAAAGGTAAACAGCAGACAGACCTGAATCCTTATCTTTACAAGGTCGACCTCAGAACTTTGTTCAGTTTCTCTCGGTGACGGATAATGGAAGGAAGGGCAGGCAACTGGTCGACTTCATTTAAATAAACAAATAAAAAATAAGATAAACTCTCAGGAATAGATAAATAATAACAAAAAAATTGTAAAGTGGAGAAAGCGAGAGCGCGCGAATGCACTCAAGCAAACACAAACAGCACAGCACGATGCGTATTTTTTTTTAAAATTGAAAAAATAAATCAAAAATAAAAATAAGTGGAAAAGGCGAGAGTGCGCGAGCACACAGGAGCAAAGACAAGCAGCGCAGCTTGATGCGTAGTAAAAAAAATAATAAATAGACAACTGGTCGACCTCATTAGAAATAAAAACCCAAAAGATTAGATAGACAAAGAAACAAACACATAAATGTGGAGAGAAGGGCAGTGCGCGCAGGAGCAAAGGTAAACAGCAGACAGACCTGAATCCTTATCTTTACAAGGTCGACCTCAGAACTTTGTTCAGTTTGTCTCGGTGACGGATAATGGAAGGAAGGGCAGGCAACTGGTCGACTTCATTTAAATAAACAAATAAAAATTGAGATAAACTCTCAGGAATACATAAATAATAACAAAAAAATTGTAAAGTGGAGAAAGCGAGAGCGCGCGAATGCACTCAAGCAAACACAAACAGCACAGCACGATGCGTATTTTTTTTTAAAATTGACAAAATAAATCAAAAATAAATCAAAAGTAAAAATAAGTGGAAAAGGCGAGAGTGCGCGAGCACACAGGAGCAAACACAAGCAGCGCAGCTTGATGCGTAGTGAAAAAAATAATAAATAGACAACTGGTCGACCTCATTAGAAATAAAAACCCAAAAGACTAGATAGACAAACAAGCAAACACATAAATGTGGAGAGAAGGGCAGTGCGCGCAGGAGCAAAGGTAAACAGCAGACAGACCTGAATCCTTATCTTTACAAGGTCGACCTCAGAACTTTGTTCAGTTTGTCTCGGTGACGGATAATGGAAGGAAGGGCAGGCAACTGGTCGACTTCATTTAAATAAACAAATAAAAAATAAGATAAACTCTCAGGAATAGATAAATAATAACAAAAAAATTGTAAAGTGGAGAAAGCGAGAGCGCGCGAATGCACTCAAGCAAACACAAACAGCACAGCACGATGCGTATTTTTTTTAAAAATTGACAAAATAAATCAAAAATAAATCAAAAATAAAAATAAGTGGGAAAGGCGAGAGTGCGCGAGCACACAGGAGCAAAAACAAGCAGCGCAGCTTGATGCGTAGTAAAAAAAATAATAAATAGACAACTGGTCGACCTCATTAGAAATAAAAACCCAAAAGATAAGATAGACAAACAAACAAACACATAAATGTGGAAAGAAGGGCAGTGCGCGCAGGAGCAATGGTAAACAGCAGACAGACCTGAATCCTTATCTTTACAAGGTCGACCTCAGAACTTTGTTCAGTTTGTCTCGGTGACGGATAATGGAAGGAAGGGCAGGCAACTGGTCGACTTCATTTAAATAAACAAATAAAAAATAAGATAAACTCTCAGGAATAGATAAATAATAACAAAAAAATTGTAAAGTGGAGAAAGCGAGAGCGCGCGAATGCACTCAAGCAAACACAAACAGCACAGCACGATGCGTATTTTTTATTTAATTGACAAAATAAATCAAAAATAAAAATAAGTGGAAAAGGCGAGAGTGCGCGAGCACACAGGAGCAAAGACAAGCAGAGCAGCTTGATGCGTAGTAAAAAAAATAATAAATAGACAACTGGTCGACCTCATTAGAAATAAAAACCCAAAAGATTAGTTAGACAAACAAACAAACACATAAATGTGGAGAGAAGGGCAGTGCGCGCAGGAGCAAAGGTAAACAGCAGACAGACCTGAATCCTTATCTTTACAAGGTCGACCTCAGAACTTTGTTCAGTTTCTCTCGGTGACGGATAATGGAAGGAAGGGCAGGCAACTGGTCGACTTCATTTAAATAAACAAATAAAAAATAAGATAAACTCTCAGGAATAGATAAATAATAACAAAAAAATTGTAAAGTGGAGAAAGCGAGAGCGCGCGAATGCACTCAAGCAAACACAAACAGCACAGCACGATGCGTATTTTTTTTTTAAATTGACAAAATAAATCAAAAATAAAAATAAGTGGAAAAGGCGAGAGTGCGCGAGCACACAGGAGCAAAGACAAGCAGCGCAGCTTGATGCGTAGTAAAAAAAATAATAAATAGACAACTGGTCGACCTCATTAGAAATAAAAACCCAAAAGATTAGATAGACAAACAAACAAACACATAAATGTGGAGAGAAGGGCAGTGCGCGCAGGAGCAAAGGTAAACAGCAGACAGACCTGAATCCTTATCTTTACAAGGTCGACCTCAGAACTTTGTTCAGTTTGTCTCGGTGACGGATAATGGAAGGAAGGGCAGGCAACTGGTCGACTTCATTTAAATAAACAAATAAAAAATAAGATAAACTCTCAGGAATAGATAAATAATAACAAAAAAATTGTAAAGTGGAGAAAGCGAGAGCGCACGAATGTACTCAAGCAAACACCAACAGCAAACCACGATGCGTATTTTTTTTAAATTGACAAAATAAATCAAAAATAAATCAAAAATAAAAATAAGTGGAAAAGGCAAGAGTGCGCGAGCACACAGGAGCAAAGACAAGCAGCGCAGCTTGATGCGTAGTAAAAAAAATAATAAATAGACAACTGGTCGACCTCATTAGAAATAAAAACCCAAAAGATTAGATAGACAAACAAATAAACACATAAATGTGGAGAGAAGGGCAGTGCGCGCAGGAGCAAAGGTAAACAGCAGACAGACCTGAATCCTTATCTTTACAACGTCGACCTCAGAACTTTGTTCAGTTTGTCTCGGTGACGGATAATGGAAGGAAGGGCAGGCAACTGGTCGACTTCATTTAAATAAACAAATAAAAAATAAGATAAACTCTCAGGAATAGATAAATAATAACAAAAAAATTGTAAAGTGGAGAAAGCGAGAGCGCGCGAATGCACTCAAGCAAACACAAACAGCACAGCACGATGCGTATTTTTTTTTAAATTGAAAAAATAAATCAAAAATAAAAATAAGTGGAAAAGGCGAGAGTGCGCGAGCACACAGGAGCAAAGACAAGCAGCGCAGCTTGATGCGTAGTAAAAAAAATAATAAATAGACAACTGGTCGACCTCATTAGAAATAAAAACCCAAAAGATTAGATAGACAAACAAACAAACACATAAATGTGGAGAGAAGGGCAGTGCGGGCAGTAGCAAAGGTAAAGAGCAGACAGACCTGAATCCTTATCTTTACAAGGTCGACCTCAGAACTTTGTTCAGTTTGTCTCGGTGACGGATAATGGAAGGAAGGGCAGGCAACTGGTCGACTTCATTTAAATAAACAAATAAAAAATAAGTTAAATTCTCAGGAATAGATAAATAATAACAAAAAAATTGTAAAGTGGAGAAAGCGAGAGCGCATGAATGCACTCAAACAAACACAAACAGCACAGCACGATGCGTATATATTTTTTAAAATTGACAAAATAAATCAAAAATAAAAATAAGGGGAAAAGGCGAGAGTGCGCCAGCACACGGGAGCAAAGACAAGCAGCACACCTTGATGCGTAGTAAAAAAAATAATAAATAGACAACTGGTCGACCTCATTAGAAATAAAATCCCAAAAGATTAGATAGACAAACAAACAAACACATAAATGTGGAGAGAAGGGCAGTGCGGGCAGGAGCAAAGGTAAACAAGCAGACAGACCTGAATCCTTATCTTTACAAGGTCGACCTCAGAACTTTGTTCACTTTGTCTCGGTGACGGATAATGTAAGGAAGGGCAGGCAACTGGTCGACTTCATTTAAATAAACAAAAAAAATAAGATAAACTCTCAGGAATAGATAAATAATAACAAAAAAATTGTAAAGTGCAGAAAGCGAGAGCGCGCGAATGCACTCAAGCAAACACAAACAGAACAGCACGATGCGTATTTTTTTTTAAAATTGACAAAATAAATCAAAAATAAATCAAAAATAAAAATAAGTGGAAAAGGCGAGAGTGCGCGAGCACACAGGAGCAAAGACAAGCAGCGCAGCTGGATGCGTAGTAAAAAAAATAATAAATAGACAACTTGTCGAACTCATTAGAAATAAAAACCCAAAAGATTAGATAGACAAACAAACAAACACATACATGTGGAGAGAAGGGCAGTGCGCGCAGGAGCAAAGGTAAACAGCAGACAGACCTGAATCCTTATCTTTACAAGGTCGACCTCAGAACTTTGTTCAGTTTCTCTCGGTGACGGATAATGGAAGGAAGGGCAGGCAACTGGTCGACTTCATTTAAATAAACAAATAAAAAATAAGATAAACTCTCAGGAATAGATAAATAATAAAAAAAATTGTAAAGTGGAGAAAGCGAGAGCTCGCGAATGCACTCAAGCAAACACAAACAGCACAGCACGATGCGTATTTTTTAAAAATTGACAAAATAAATCAAAAAGAAATCAAAAATAAAAATAAGTGGAAAAGGCGAGAGTGCACGAGCACACAGGAGCAAAGACAAGCAGCGCAGCTTGATGCGTAGTAAAAAAAATAATAAATAGACAACTGGTCGACCTAATTAGAAATAAAAACCCAAAAGATTAGATAGACAAACAAACAAACACATAAATGTGGAGAGAAGGGCAGTGCGCGCAGGAGCAAAGTTAAACAGCAGACAGACCTGAATCCTTATCTTTACAAGGTCGACCTCAGAACTTTGTTCAGTTTGTCTCGGTGACGGATAATGGAAGGAAGGGTAGGCAACTGGTCGACTTCATTTAAATAAACAAATAAAAAATAAGATAAACTCTCAGGAATAGATAAATAATAACAAAAACATTTTAAAGTGGAGAAAGCGAGAGCGCGCGAATGCACTCAGGCAAACACAAACAGCACAGCACGATGCGTATTTTTTTTAATTGACAAAATAAATCAAAAATAAATCAAAAATAAAAATAAGTGGAAAAGGCGAGAGTGCGCGAGCACACAGGAGCAAAGACAAGCAGTGCAGCTTGATGCGTAGTAAAAAAAATAATAAATAGACAACTGGTCGACCTCATTAGAAATAAAAACCCAAAAGATTAGATAGACAAACAAACTAACACATAAATTTGGAGAGAAGGGCAGTGCGGGCAGGAGCAAAGGTAAACAGCAGACAGACCTGAATCCTTATCTTTACAAGGTCGACCTCAGAACTTTGTTCAGTTTGTCTCGGTGACGGATAATGGAAGGAAGGGCAGGCAACTGGTCGACTTCATTTAAATAAACAAATAAAAAATAAGTTAAACTCTAAGGAATAGAGAAATAATAACAAAAAAATTGTAAAGTGGAGAAAGCGAGAGCGCGCGAATGCACTCAAGCAAACACAAACAGCACAGCACGATGCGTATTTTTTTTTAAATTGACAAAATAAATCAAAAATAAAAATAAGTGGAAAAGGCGAGAGTGCGCTTGCACACAGGAGCAAAGACAAGCAGCGCAGCTTGATGCGTAGTAAAAAAAATAATAAATAGACAACTGGTCGACCTCATTAGAAATAAAAACCCAAAAGATTAGATAGACAAACAAACAAACACATAAATGTGGAGAGAAGGGCAGTGCGCGCAGGAGCAAAGGTAAACAGCAGACAGACCTGAATCCTTATCTTTACAAGGTCGACCTCAGAACTTTGTTCAGTTTGTCTCGGTGACGGATAATGGAAGGAAGGGCAGGCAACTGGTCGACTTCATTTAAATAAACAAATAAAAAATAAGATAAACTCTCAGGAATAGATAAATAATAACAAAAAAATTGTAAAGTGGAGAAAGCGAGAGCGCGCGAATGCACTCAAGCAAACACAAACAGCACAGCACGATGCGTATTTTTTTTTAAAATTGAAAAAATAAATCAAAAATAAAAATAAGTGGAAAAGGCGAGAGTGCGCGAGCACACAGGAGCAAAGACAAGCAGCGCAGCTTGATGCGTAGTAAAAAAAATAATAAATAGACAACTGGTCGACCTCATTAGAAATAAAAACCCAAAAGATTAGATAGACAAAGAAACAAACACATAAATGTGGAGAGAAGGGCAGTGCGCGCAGGAGCAAAGGTAAACAGCAGACAGACCTGAATCCTTATCTTTACAAGGTCGACCTCAGAACTTTGTTCAGTTTGTCTCGGTGACGGATAATGGAAGGAAGGGCAGGCAACTGGTCGACTTCATTTAAATAAACAAATAAAAATTGAGATAAACTCTCAGGAATACATAAATAATAACAAAAAAATTGTAAAGTGGAGAAAGCGAGAGCGCGCGAATGCACTCAAGCAAACACAAACAGCACAGCACGATGCGTATTTTTTTTTAAAATTGACAAAATAAATCAAAAATAAATCAAAAATAAAAATAAGTGGAAAAGGCGAGAGTGCGCGAGCACACAGGAGCAAACACAAGCAGCGCAGCTTGATGCGTAGTAAAAAAAATAATAAATAGACAACTGGTCGACCTCATTAGAAATAAAAACCCAAAAGACTAGATAGACAAACAAGCAAACACATAAATGTGGAGAGAAGGGCAGTGCGCGCAGGAGCAAAGGTAAACAGCAGACAGACCTGAATCCTTATCTTTACAAGGTCGACCTCAGAACTTTGTTCAGTTTGTCTCGGTGACGGATAATGGAAGGAAGGGCAGGCAACTGGTCGACTTCATTTAAATAAACAAATAAAAAATAAGATAAACTCTCAGGAATAGATAAATAATAACAAAAAAATTGTAAAGTGGAGAAAGCGAGAGCGCGCGAATGCACTCAAGCAAACACAAACAGCACAGCACGATGCGTATTTTTTTTAAAAATTGACAAAATAAATCAAAAATAAATCAAAAATAAAAATAAGTGGGAAAGGCGAGAGTGCGCGAGCACACAGGAGCAAAAACAAGCAGCGCAGCTTGATGCGTAGTAAAAAAAATAATAAATAGACAACTGGTCGACCTTATTAGAAATAAAAACCCAAAAGATAAGATAGACAAACAAACAAACACATAAATGTGGAAAGAAGGGCAGTGGGCGCAGGAGCAATGGTAAACAGCAGACAGACCTGAATCCTTATCTTTACAAGGTCGACCTCAGAACTTTGTTCAGTTTGTCTCGGTGACGGATAATGGAAGGAAGGGCAGGCAACTGGTCGACTTCATTTAAATAAACAAATAAAAAATAAGATAAACTCTCAGGAATAGATAAATAATAACAAAAAAATTGTAAAGTGGAGAAAGCGAGAGCGCGCGAATGCACTCAAGCAAACACAAACAGCACAGCACGATGCGTATTTTTTATTTAATTGACAAAATAAATCAAAAATAAAAATAAGTGGAAAAGGCGAGAGTGCGCGAGCACACAGGAGCAAAGACAAGCAGAGCAGCTTGATGCGTAGTAAAAAAAATAATAAATAGACAACTGGTCGACCTCATTAGAAATAAAAACCCAAAAGATTAGTTAGACAAACAAACAAACACATAAATGTGGAGAGAAGGGCAGTGCGCGCAGGAGCAAAGGTAAACAGCAGACAGACCTGAATCCTTATCTTTACAAGGTCGACCTCAGAACTTTGTTCAGTTTCTCTCGGTGACGGATAATGGAAGGAAGGGCAGGCAACTGGTCGACTTCATTTAAATAAAAAAATAAAAAATAAGATAAACTCTCAGGAATAGATAAATAATAACAAAAAAATTGTAAAGTGGAGAAAGCGAGAGCGCGCGAATGCACTCAAGCAAACACAAACAGCACAGCACGATGCGTATTTTTTTTTTAAATTGACAAAATAAATCAAAAATAAAAATAAGTGGAAAAGGCGAGAGTGCGCGAGCACACAGGAGCAAAGACAAGCAGCGCAGCTTGATGCGTAGTAAAAAAAATAATAAATAGACAACTGGTCGACCTCATTAGAAATAAAAACCCAAAAGATTAGATAGACAAACATACAAACACATAATTGTGGAGAGAAGGGTAGTGCGCGCAGGAGCAAAGGTAAACAGCAGACAGACCTGAATCCTTATCTTTACAAGGTCGACCTCAGAACTTTGTTCAGTTTGTCTCGGTGACGGATAATGGAAGGAAGGGCAGGCAACTGGTCGACTTCATTTAAATAAACAAATAAAAAATGAGATAAACTCTCAGGAATAGATAAATAATAACAAAAAAATTGTAAAGTGGAGAAAGAGAGAGCGCGCGAATGCACTCAAGCAAACACAAACAGCACAACACGATGCGTATTTTTTTTAAATTGACAAAATAAATCAAAAATAAATCAAAAATAAAAATAAGTGGAAAAGGCGAGAGTGCACGAGCACACAGGAGCAAAGACAAGCAGCGCAGCTTGATGCGTAGTAAAAAAAATAATAAATAGACAACTGGTCGACCTCATTAGAAATAAAAACCCAAAAGATTAGATAGACAAAGAAACAAACACATAAATGTGGAGAGAAGGGCAGTGCGGGCAGGAGCAAAGGTAAACAGCAGACAGACCTGAATCCTTATCTTTACAAGGTCGACCTCAGAACTTTGTTCAGTTTGTCTCGGTGACGGATAATGGAAGGAAGGGCAGGCAACTGGTCGACTTCATTTAAATAAACAAATAAAAAATAAGATAAACTCTCAGGAATAGATAAATAATAACAAAAAAATTGTAAAGTGGAGAAAGCGAGAGCGCGCGAATGCACTCAAGCAAACACAAACAGCACAGCACGATGCGTATTTTTTTTTAAATTGACAAAATAAATCAAAAATAAAAATAAGTGGAAAAGGCGAGAGTGCGCGAGCACACAGGAGCAAAGACAAGCAGCGCAGCTTGATGCGTATTAAAAAAAAATAATAAATAGACAACTGGTCGACCTCATTAGAAATAAAAACCCAAAAGATTAGATAGACAAACAAACAAACACATAAATGTGGAGAGAAGGGCAGTGCGCGCAGGAGCAAAGGTAAACAGCAGACAGACCTGAATCCTTATCTTTACAAGGCCGACCTCAGAACTTTGTTCAGTTTCTCTCGGTGACGGATAATGGAAGGAAGGGCAGGCAACTGGTCGACTTCATTTAAATAAACAAATAAAAAATAAGATAAACTCTCAGGAATAGATAAATAATAACAAAAAAATTGTAAAGTGGAGAAAGCGAGAGCGCGCGAATGCACTCAAGCAAACACAAACAGCACAGAACGATGCGTATTTTTTTAAAAATTGACAAAATAAATCAAAAAGAAATCAAAAATAAAAATAAGTGGAAAAGGCGAGAGTGCACGAGCACACAGGAGCAAAGACAAGCAGCGCAGCTTGATGCGTAGTAAAAAAAATAATAAATAGACAACTGGTCGACCTCATTAGAAATAAAAACCCAAAAGATTAGATAGACAAACAAACAAACACATAAATGTGGAGAGAAGGGCAGTGCGCGCAGGAGCAAAGTTAAACAGCAGACAGACCTGAATCCTTATCTTTACAAGGTCGACCTCAGAACTTTGTTCAGTTTGTCTCGGTGACTGATAATGGAAGGAAGGGTAGGCAACTGGTCGACTTCATTTAAATAAACAAATAAAAAATAAGATAAACTCTCAGGAATAGATAAATAATAACAAAAACATTGTAAAGTGGAGAAAGCGAGAGCGCGCGAATGCACTCAGGCAAACACAAACAGCACAGCACGATGCGTATTTTTTTTAATTGACAAAATAAATCAAAAATAAATCAAAAATAAAAATAAGTGGAAAAGGCGAGAGTGCGCGAGCACACAGGAGCAAAGACAAGCAGTGCAGCTTGATGCGTAGTAAAAAAAATAAAAAATAGACAACTGGTCGACCTCATTAGAAATAAAAACCCAAAAGATTAGATAGACAAACAAACAAACACATAAATGTGGAGAGAAGGGCAGTGCGGGCAGGAGCAAAGGTAAACAGCAGACAGACCTGAATCCTTATCTTTACAAGGTCGACCTCAGAACTTTGTTCAGTTTGTCTCGGTGACGGATAATGGAAGGAAGGGCAGGCAACTGGTCGACTTGATTTAAATAAACAAATAAAAAATAAGTTAAACTCTAAGGAATAGATAAATAATAACAAAAAAATTGTAAAGTGGAGAAAGCGAGAGCGCGCGAATGCACTCAAGCAAACACAAACAGCACAGCACGATGCGTATTTTTTTTAAAATTGACAAAATAAATCAAAAATAAAAATAAGTGGAAAAGGCGAGAGTGCGCTTGCACACAGGAGCAAAGACAAGCAGCGCAGCTTGATGCGTAGTAAAAAAAATAATAAATAGACAACTGGTCGACCTCATTAGAAATAAAAACCCAAAAGATTAGATAGACAAACAAACAAACACATAAATGTGGAGAGAAGGGCAGTGCGCGCAGGAGCAAAGGTAAACAGCAGACAGACCTGAATCCTTATCTTTACAAGGTCGACCTCAGAACTTTGTTCAGTTTGTCTCGGTGACGGATAATGGAAGGAAGGGCAGGCAACTGGTCGACTTCATTTAAATAAACAAATAAAAAATAAGATAAACTCTCAGGAATAGATAAATAATAACAAAAAAATTGTAAAGTGGAGAAAGCGAGAGCGCGCGAATGCACTCAAGCAAACACAAACAGCACAGCACGATGCGTATTTTTTTTTTAAATTGAAAAAATAAATCAAAAATAAATATAAGTGGAAAAGGCGAGAGTGCGCGAGCACACAGGAGCAAAGACAAGCAGCGCAGCTTGATGCGTAGTAAAAAAAATAATAAATAGACAACTGGTCGACCTCATTAGAAATAAAAACCCAAAAGATTAGATAGACAAACAAACAAACACATAAATGTGGAGAGAAGGGCAGTGCGCGCAGGAGCAAAGGTAAACAGCAGACAGACCTGAATCCTTATCTTTACAAGGTCGACCTCAGAACTTTGTTCAGTTTGTCTCGGTGACGGATAATGGAAGGAAGGGCAGGCAACTGGTCGACTTCATTTAAATAAACAAATAAAAAATAAGATAAACTCTCAGGAATAGATAAATAATAACAAAAAAATTGTAAAGTGGAGAAAGCGAGAGCGCGCGAATGCACTCAAGCAAACACAAACAGCAAAGCACGATGCGTATTTTTTTTTAAAATTGACAAAATAAATCAAAAATAAAAATAAGTGGAAAAGGCGAGAGTGCGCGAGCACACAGGAGCAAAGACAAGCAGCGCAGCTTGATGCGTAGTAAAAAAAATAATAAATAGACAACTGGTCGACCTCATTAGAAATAAAAACCCAAAAGATTAGATAGACAAACAAACAAACACATAATTGTGGAGAGAAGGGTAGTGCGCGCAGGAGCAAAGGTAAACAGCAGACAGACCTGAATCCTTATCTTTACAAGGTCGACCTCAGAACTTTGTTCAGTTTGTCTCGGTGACGGATAATGGAAGGAAGGGCAGGCAACTGGTCGACTTCATTTAAATAAACAAATAAAAAATGAGATAAACTCTCAGGAATAGATAAATAATAACAAAAAAATTGTAAAGTGGAGAAAGAGAGAGCGCGCGAATGCACTCAAGCAAACACAAACAGCACAACAGGATGCGTATTTTTTTTAAATTGACAAAATAAATCAAAAATAAATCAAAAATAAAAATAAGTGGAAAAGGCGAGAGTGCACGAGCACACAGGAGCAAAGACAAGCAGCGCAGCTTGATGCGTAGTAAAAAAAATAATAAATAGACAACTGGTCGACCTCATTAGAAATAAAAACCCAAAAGATTAGATAGACAAAGAAACAAACACATAAATGTGGAGAGAAGGGCAGTGCGGGCAGGAGCAAAGGTAAACAGCAGACAGACCTGAATCCTTATCTTTACAAGGTCGACCTCAGAACTTTGTTCAGTTTGTCTCGGTGACGGATAATGGAAGGAAGGGCAGGCAACTGGTCGACTTCATTTAAATAAACAAATAAAAAATAAGATAAACTCTCAGGAATAGATAAATAATAACAAAAAAATTGTAAAGTGGAGAAAGCGAGAGCGCGCGAATGCACTCAAGCAAACACAAACAGCACAGCACGATGCGTATTTTTTTTAAAATTGACAAAATAAATCAAAAATAAATCAAAAATAAAAATAAGTGGAAAAGGCGAGAGTGCGCGAGCACACAGGAGCAAACACAAGCAGCGCAGCTTGATGCGTAGTAAAAAAATAATAAATAGACAACTGGTCGACCTCATTAGAAATAAAAACCCAAAAGATTAGATAGACAAACAAACAAACACATAAATGTGGAGAGAAGGGCAGTGCGCGCAGGAGCAAAGGTAAACAGCAGACAGACCTGAATCCTTATCTTTACAAGGTCGACCTCACAACTTTGTTCAGTTTGTCTCGGTGACAGATAATGGAAGGAAGGGCAGGCAACTGGTCGACTTCATTTAAATAAACAAATAAAAAATAAGATAAACTCTCAGGAATAGATAAATAATAAAAAAAAATTGTAAAGTGGAGAAAGCGAGAGCGCGCGAATGCACTCAAGCAAACACAAACAGCACAGCACGATGCGTATTTTTTTTTAAATTGACAAAATAAATCAAAAATAAATCAAAAATAAAAATAAGTGGAAAAGGCGAGAGTGCGCGAGCATACAGGAGCAAAGACAAGCAGCGCAGCTTGATGCGTAGTAAAAAAAATAATAAATAGACAACTGGTCGACCTCATTAGAAATAAAATCCCAAAAGATTACATAGACAAACAAACAAACACATAATTGTGGAGAGAAGGGCAGTGCGCGCAGGAGCAAAGGTAAACAGCAGACAGACCTGAATCCTTATCTTTACAAAGTCGACCTCAGAAATTTGTTCAGTTTCTCTCGGTGACGGATAATGGAAGGAAGGGCAGGCAACTGGTCGACTTCATTTAAATAAACAAATAAAAAATAAGATAAACTCTCAGGAATAGATAAATAATAACAAAAAAATTGTAAAGTGGAGAAAGCGAGAGCGCGCGAATGCACTCAAGCAAACACAAACAGCACAGAACGATGCGTATTTTTTTAAAAATTGACAAAATAAATCAAAAAGAAATCAAAAATAAAAATAAGTGGAAAAGGCGAGAGTGCACGAGCACACAGGAGCAAAGACAAGCAGCGCAGCTTGATGCGTAGTAAAAAAAATAATAAATAGACAACTGGTCGACCTCATTAGAAATAAAAACCCAAAAGATTAGATAGACAAACAAACAAACACATAAATGTGGAGAGAAGGGCAGTGCGCGCAGGAGCAAAGTTAAACAGCAGACAGACCTGAATCCTTATCTTTACAAGGTCGACCTCAGAACTTTGTTCAGTTTGTCTCGGTGACTGATAATGGAAGGAAGGGTAGGCAACTGGTCGACTTCATTTAAATAAACAAATAAAAAATAAGATAAACTCTCAGGAATAGATAAATAATAACAAAAACATTGTAAAGTGGAGAAAGCGAGAGCGCGCGAATGCACTCAGGCAAACACAAACAGCACAGCACGATGCGTATTTTTTTTAATTGACAAAATAAATCAAAAATAAATCAAAAATAAAAATAAGTGGAAAAGGCGAGAGTGCGCGAGCACACAGGAGCAAAGACAAGCAGTGCAGCTTGATGCGTAGTAAAAAAAATAAAAAATAGACAACTGGTCGACCTCATTAGAAATAAAAACCCAAAAGATTAGATAGACAAACAAACAAACACATAAATGTGGAGAGAAGGGCAGTGCGGGCAGGAGCAAAGGTAAACAGCAGACAGACCTGAATCCTTATCTTTACAAGGTCGACCTCAGAACTTTGTTCAGTTTGTCTCGGTGACGGATAATGGAAGGAAGGGCAGGCAACTGGTCGACTTCATTTAAATAAACAAATAAAAAATAAGTTAAACTCTAAGGAATAGATAAATAATAACAAAAAAATTGTAAAGTGGAGAAAGCGAGAGCGCGCGAATGCACTCAAGCAAACACAAACAGCACAGCACGATGCGTATTTTTTTTAAAATTGACAAAATAAATCAAAAATAAAAATAAGTGGAAAAGGCGAGAGTGCGCTTGCACACAGGAGCAAAGACAAGCAGCGCAGCTTGATGCGTAGTAAAAGAAATAATAAATAGACAACTGGTCGACCTCATTAGAAATAAAAACCCAAAAGATTAGATAGACAAACAAACAAACACATAAATGTGGAGAGAAGGGCAGTGCGCGCAGGAGCAAAGGTAAACAGCAGACAGACCTGAATCCTTATCTTTACAAGGTCGACCTCAGAACTTTGTTCAGTTTGTCTCGGTGACGGATAATGGAAGGAAGGGCAGGCAACTGGTCGACTTCATTTAAATAAACAAATAAAAAATAAGATAAACTCTCAGGAATAGATAAATAATAACAAAAAAATTGTAAAGTGGAGAAAGCGAGAGCGCGCGAATGCACTCAAGCAAACACAAACAGCACAGCACGATGCGTATTTTTTTTTAAAATTGAAAAAATAAATCAAAAATAAATATAAGTGGAAAAGGCGAGAGTGCGCGAGCACACAGGAGCAAAGACAAGCAGCGCAGCTTGATGCGTAGTAAAAAAAATAATAAATAGACAACTGGTCGACCTCATTAGAAATAAAACCCCAAAAGATTAGATAGACAAACAAACAAACACATAAATGTGGAGAGAACGGCAGTGCGCGCAGGAGCAAAGGTAAACAGCAGACAGACCTGAATCCTTATCTTTACAAGGTCGACCTCAGAACTTTGTTCAGTTTGTCTCGGTGACGGATAATGGAAGGAAGGGCAGGCAACTGGTCGACTTCATTTAAATAAACAAATAAAAAATAAGATAAACTCTCAGGAATAGATAAATAATAACAAAAAAATTGTAAAGTGGAGAAAGCGAGAGCGCGCGAATGCACTCAAGCAAACACAAACAGCAAAGCACGATGCGTATTTTTTTTTAAAATTGACAAAATAAATCAAAAATAAAAATAAGTGGAAAAGGCGAGAGTGCGCGAGCACACAGGAGCAAAGACAAGCAGCGCAGCTTGATGCGTAGTAAAAAAAATAATAAATAGACAACTGGTCGACCTCATTAGAAATAAAAACCCAAAAGATTAGATAGACAAACAAACAAACACATAATTGTGGAGAGAAGGGTAGTGCGCGCAGGAGCAAAGGTAAACAGCAGACAGACTGAATCCTTATCTTACAAGGTCGACCTCAGAACTTTGTTCAGTTTGTCTCGGTGACGGATAATGGAAGGAAGGGCAGGCAACTGGTCGACTTCATTTAAATAAACAAATAAAAAACTGAGATAAACTCTCAGGAATAGATAAATTAATAACAAAAAAATTGTAAAGTGGAGAAAGAGAGAGCGCGCGAATGCACTCAAGCAAACACAAACAGCACAACACGATGCGTATTTTTTTTAAATGACAAATAAATCAAAAATTAAATCAAAAATAAAAATAAGTGGAAAAGGCGAGAGTGGCACGAGCACACAGGAGCAAAGACAAGCAGCGCAGCTTGATGCGTAGTAAAAAAAATAATAAATAGACAACTGGTCGACCTCATTAGAAATAAAAACCCAAAAGATTAGATAGACAAAGAAACAAACACATAAATGTGGAGAGAAGGGGCAGTGCGGGCAGGAGCAAAGGTAAACAGCAGACAGACCTGAATCCTTATCTTTACAAGGTCGACGTCAGAACTTTGTTCAGTTTGTCTCGGTGACGGATAATGGAAGGAAGGGCAGGCAACTGGTCGACTTCATTTAAATAAACAAATAAAAAATAAGATAAACTCTCAGGAATAGATAAATAATAACAAAAAAATTGTAAAGTGGAGAAAGCGAGAGCGCGCGAATGCACTCAAGCAAACACAAACAGCACAGCACGATGCGTATTTTTTTTAAAATTGGACAAAATAAATCAAAAATAAATCAAAAATAAAAATAAGTGGAAAAGGCGAGAGTGCGCGAGCACACAGGAGCAAACACAAGCAGCGCAGCTTGATGCGTAGTAAAAAAATAATAAATAGACAACTGGTCGACCTCATTAGAAATAAAAACCCAAAAGATTAGATAGACAACCAACAAACACATAAATGTGGAGAGAAGGGCAGTGCGCGCAGGAGCAAAGGTAAACAGCAGACAGACCTGAATCCTTATCTTTACAAGGTCGACCTCACATACTTTGTTCAGTTTGCTCGGTGACGGATAATGGAAGGAAGGGCAGGCAACTGGTCGACTTCATTTAAATAAACAAATAAAAAATAAGATAAACTCTCAGGAATAGATAAATAATAACAAAAAAAATTGTAAAGTGGAGAAAGCGAGAGCGCGCGAATGCACTCAAGCAAACACAAACAGCACAGCACGATGCGTATTTTTTTTTAAATTGACAAAATAAATCAAAAATAAATCAAAAATAAAAATAAGTGGAAAAGGCGAGAGTGCGCGAGCATACAGGAGCAAAGACAAGCAGCGCAGCTTGATGCGTAGTAAAAAAAATAATAAATAGACAACTGGTCGACCTCATTAGAAATAAATCCCAAAGATACATAGACAAACAAACAAACACATAATTGTGGAGAGAAGGGCAGTGCGCGCAGGAGCAAAGGTAAACAGCAGACAGACCTGAATCCTTATCTTTACAAAGTCGACCTCAGAAATTTGTTCAGTTTGTCTCGGTGACGGATAATGGAAGGAAGGGCAGGCAACTGGTCGACTTCATTTAAAAAAACAAATAAAAAATAGATAAACTCTCAGGAATAGATAAATAACAACAAAAAAATGTAAAGTGGAGAAAGCGAGAGCGCGCGAATGCACTCAAGCAAACACAAACAGCACAGCACGATGCGTATTTTTTTTTAAAAATTGAGAAAATAAATCAAAAATAAAATAAGTGGAAAAGGCGAGTGAGCGCGAGCGCACAGGAGCAAAGACAAGCAGCGCAGCTTGATGCGTAGTAAAAAAAATAATAATAGACAACTGGTCGACCTCAATAGAAATAAAAACCCAAAAGATTAGATAGAAAAGAAACAACACATAAATGTGGAGGGAAGGGCAGTGCGCCCAGGAGCAAATGGAAACAGCAGACAGATCTGAATCCTTATCTTAACAAGGTCGACATCAGAACTTTGTTCAGTTTGTCTCGGTGACGGATAATGGAAGGAAGGGCAGGCAACTGGTCGACTTCAATTTAAATAAACAAATAAAAAATAAGATAAAACTCTCAGGAATAGGTGAAATAATACCAAAAAAATTGTAAAGTGGAGAAAGCGGAGAGCGCGCGAATGCACTCAAGCAAACACAAACAGCACAGCACGATGCGTATTTTTTTTAAATTGAAAAAAATAAATCAAAAATAAAATAAGTGGAAAAGGCGAGAGTGCGCGAGCACACAGGAGCAAAGACAAGCAGCGCAGCTTGATGCGTATTAAAAAAAATAATAAATAGACAACTGGTCGACCTCATTAGAAATAAAAACCCAAAAGATTAGATAGACAAACAAACAAACACATAAATGTGGAGAGAAGGGCAGTGCGCGCAGAGCAAAGGTAAACAGCAGACAGACCTGAATCCTTATCTTTACAAGGCCGACCTCAGAACTTTGTTCAGTTTCTCTCGGTGACGGATAATGGAAGGAAGGCAGGCAACTGGTCGACTTCATTTAAATAAACAAATAAAAAATAAGATAAACTCTCAGGAATAGATAAATAATAACAAAAAAAATTGAAAGTGGAGAAAGCGAGAGCGCGCGAATGCACTCAAGCAAACACAAACAGCACAGAACGATGCGTATTTTTTTAAAATTGACAAAAGAAATCAAAAAGAATATCAAAAATAAAAATAAGTGGAAAAGGCGAGAGTGCACGAGCACACAGGAGCAAAGACAAGCAGCGCAGCTTGATGCGTAGTAAAAAAAAATATAAATAGACAACTGGTCGACCTCATTAGAAATAAAACAACCCAAAAGATTAGATAGACAAACAAACAACACATAAATGTGGAGAGAAGGGCAGTGGCGCGCAGGGAGCAAAGTTAAACAGCAGACAGACCTGAATCCTTATCTTTACAAGGTCGACCTCAGAACTTTGTTCAGTTTGTCTCGGTGACGGATAATGGAAGGAAGGGTAGGCAACTGGTCGACTTCATTTAAATAAACAAATAAAAAATAAGATAAACTCTCAGGAATAGATAAATAATAAAAAACATTGTAAAGTGGAGAAAGCGAGAGCGCGCGAATGCACTCAGGCAAACACAAACAGCACAGCACGATGCGTATTTTTTTTAATTGACCAAAATAAATCAAAAATAAATCAAAAATAAAAATAAGGAAAAGGCGAGAGTGCGCGAGCACACAGGAGCAAAGACAAGCAGTGCAGCTTGATGCGTAGTAAAAAAAATAAAATAGACAACTGGTCGACCTCATTAGAAATAAAACCCAAAAGATTAGATAGACCAAACAAACAAACACATAAATGTGGAGAGAAGGGCAGTGCGGGCAGGAGCAAAGGTAAACAGCAGACAGACCTGAATCCTTATCTTTACAAGGTCGACCTCAGAACTTTGTTCAGTTTGTCTCGGTGACGGATAATGGAAGGAAGGGCAGGCACTGGTCGATTTCATTTAAATAAACAAATAAAAAATAAGATAAACTCTCAGGAATAGATAAATAATAACAAAAAAATTGTAAAGTGGAGAAAGCGAGAGCGCGCGAATGCACTCAAGCAAACACAAACAGCAAAGCACGATGCGTATTTTTTTTTAAATTGACAAAATAAATCAAAAATAAAAATAAGTGGGAAAAGGCGAGAGTGCGCGAGCACACAGGAGCAAAGACAAGCAGCGCAGCTTGATGCGTAGTAAACAAAATAATAAAATAGACAACTGGTCGACCTCATTAGAAATAAAAACCCAAAAGATTAGATAGACAAACAAACAAACACATAATTGTGAGAGAAGGGTAGTGCGCGCAGGAGCAAAGGTAAACAGCAGACAGACCTGAATCCTTATCTTTACAAGGTCGACCTCAGAACTTTGTTCAGTTTGTCTCGGTGACGGATAATGGAAGGAAGGGCAGGCAACTGGTCGACTTCATTTAAATAAACAAATAAAAATGAGATAAACTCTCAGGAATAGATAAATAATAACAAAAAAATTGTAAAGTGGAGAAAGCGAGAGCGCGCGAATGCACTCAAGCAAACACAAACAGCACAGAACGATCGTTATTTTTTTAAAAATTGACAAAATAAATCAAAAAGAAATCAAAAATAAAAATAAGTGGAAAAGGCGAGAGTGCACGAGCACACAGGAGCAAAGACAAGCAGCGCAGCTTGATGCGTAGTAAAAAAAATAATAAATAGACAACTGGTCGACCTCATTAGAAATAAAAACCCCAAAAGATTAGATAGACAAACAAACAAACACATAAATGTGGAGAGAAGGGCAGTGCGCGCAGGAGCAAAGTTAAACAGCAGACAGACCTGAATCCTTATCTTTACAAGGTCGACCTCAGAACTTTGTTCAGTTTGTCTCGGTGACTGATAATGGAAGGAAGGGTAGGCAACTGGTCGACTTCATTTAAATAAACAAATAAAAAATAAGATAAACTCTCAGGAATAGATAAATAATAACAAAAACATTGTAAAGTGGAGAAAGCGAGAGCGCGCGAATGCACTCAGGCAACACAAACAGCACAGCACGATGCGTATTTTTTTTAATTGACAAAATAAATCAAAAATAAATCAAAAATAAAAATAAGTGGAAAAGGCGAGAGTGCGCGAGCACACAGGAGCAAAGACAGCAGTGCAGCTTGATGCGTAGTAAAAAAAATAAAAAATAGACAACTGTCGACCTCATTAGAAATAAAAACCCAAAAGATTAGATAGACAAACAAACAAACACATAAATGTGGAGAGAAGGGCAGTGCGGGCAGGAGCAAAGGTAACAGCAGACAGACCTGAATCCTTATCTTTACAAGGTCGACCTCAGAACTTTGTTCAGTTTGTCTCGGTGACGGATATGGAAGGGAAGGGCAGGCAACTGGTCGACTTCATTTAAATAAACAAATAAAAAATAAGTTAAACTCTAAGGAATAGATAAATAATAACAAAAAAATTGTAAAGTGGAGAAAGCGAGAGCGCGCGAATGCACTCAAGCAAACACAAACAGCCACAGCACGATGCGTATTTTTTTTAAAATTGACAAAATAAATCAAAATAAAAATAAGTGGAAAAGGCGAGAGTGCGCTTGCACACAGGAGCAAAGACAAGCAGCGCAGCTTGATGCGTAGTTAAAAGAAATAATAATAGACAACTGGTCGACCTCATTAGAAATAAAACCCAAAAGATTAGATAGACAAACAAACAAACACATAAATGTGGAGAGAAGGGCAGTGCGCGCAGGAGCAAAGGTAAACAGCAGACAGACCTGAATCCTTATCTTTACAAGGTCGACCTCAGAACTTTGTTCAGTTAGTCTCGGTGACGGATAATGGAAGGAAGGGCAGGCAACTGGTCGACTTCATTT
>NW_025957540.1:0-47380 GCF_023159225.1 Perognathus longimembris pacificus
ACTTCATTTAAATAAACAAATAAAAAATAAGATAAACTCTCAGGAATAGATAAATAATAACAAAAAAATTGTAAAGTGGAGAAAGCGAGAGCGCGCGAATGCACTCCAGCAAACACAAACAGCACCGCACGATGCGTATTTTTTTTTAAATTGACAAAATAAATCAAAAATAAATCAAAAATAAAAATAAGTGGAAAAGGCGAGAGTGCGCGAGCACACAGGAGCAAAGACAAGCAGCGCAGCTTGATGCGTAGTAAAAAAAATAATAAATAGGCAACTGGTCGACCTCATTAGAAATAAAAACCCAAAAGATTAGATAGACAAACAAACAAACACATAAATGTGGAGAGAAGGGCAGTGCGGGCAGGAGCAAAGGTAAACAGCAGACAGACCTGAATCCTTATCTTTACAAGGTCGACCTCAGAATTTTGTTCAGTTTGTCTCGGTGATGGATAATGGACGGAAGGGCAGGCAACTGGTCGACTTCATTTAAATAAACAAATAAAAAATAAGATAAACTCTCAGGAATAGATAAATAATAACAAAAAAATTGTAAAGTGGAGAAAGCGAGAGCGCGCGAATGCACTCAAGCAAACACAAACAGCACAGCACGATGCGTATTTTTTTTAAATTGACAAAATAAATCAAAAATAAATCAAAAATAAAAATAAGTGGAAAAGGCGAGAGTGCGCGAGCACACAGGAGCAAAGACAAGCAGCGCAGCTTGATGCGTAGTAAAAAAAATAATAAATAGACAACTGGTCGACCTCATTAGAAATAAAAACCCAAAAGATTAGGTAGACAAACAAAGAAAAACATAAATGTGGAGAGAAGGGCAGTGCGCGCAGGAGCAAAGTAAACAGCAGACAGACCTGAATCCTTATCTTTACAAGGTCGACCTCAGAAGTTTGTTCAGTTTGTCTCGGTGACGGATAATGGAAGGAAGGGCAGACAACTGGTCGACTTCATTTAAATAAACAAATAAAAAATAAGATAAAACTCTCAGGAATAGATAAATAATAACAAAAAATTGTAAAGTGGAGAAAGCGAGAGCGCGCGAATGCAATCAAGCAAACACAAACAGCACAGCACGATGCGTATTTTTTTTTAAATTGACAAAATAAATCAAAAATAAATCAAAAATAAAAATAAGTGGAAAAGGCGAGAGTGCGCGAGCACACAGGAGCAAAGACAAGCAGCGCAGCTTGATGCGTAGTAAAAAAAATAATAAATAGACAACTGGTCGACCTCATTAGAAATGAAAACCGAAAAAGATTAGATAGACAAACAAACAAACACATAAATGGGGAGAGAAGGGCAGTGCGCGCAGGAGCAAAGGTAAACAGCAGACAGACCTGAATCCTTATCTTTACAACGTCGACCTCAGAACTTTGTTCAGTTTGTCTCGGTGACGGATAATGGAAGGAAGGGCAGGCAACTGGTCGACTTCATTTAAATAAACAAATAAAAAATAAGATAAACTCTCAGGAATAGATAAATAATAACAAAAAAATTGTAAAGTGGAGAAAGCGAGAGCGCGCGAATGCACTCAAGCAAACACAAACAGCACAGCACGATGCGTATTTTTTTTTAAAATTGACAAAATAAATAAAAAATAAATCAAAAATAAAAATAAGTGGAAAAGGCGAGAGTGCGCGAGCACACAGGAGCAAAGACAAGCAGCGCAGCTTGATGCGTAGTAAAAAAAATAATAAATAGACAACTGGTCGACCTCATTAGAAATAAAAACCCAAAAGATTAGATAGACAAACAAAGAAACACATAAATGTGGAGAGAAGGGCAGTGCGCGCAGGAGCAAAGGTAAACAGCAGACAGACCTGAATCCTTATCTTTACAAGGTCGACCTCATAACTTTGTTCAGTTTGTCTCGGTGACGGATAATGGAAGGAAGGTCAGGCAACTTGTCGACTTCATTTAAATAAATAAATAAAAAATAAGATAAACTCTCAGGAATAGATAAATAATAACAAAAAAATTGTAAAGTGGAGAAAGCGAGAGCGCGCGAATGCACTCAAGCAAACACAAACAGCACAGCACGATGCGTATTTTTTTTAAAATTGACAAAATAAATCAAAAATAAATCAAAAATAAAAATAAGTGGAAAAGGCGAGAGTGCGCGAGCACACAGGAGCAAAGACAAGCAGCGCAGCCTGATGCGTAGTAAAAAAAATAATAAATAGACAACTGGTCGACCTCATTAGAAATAAAAACCCAAAAGATTAGATAGACGAACAAACAAACACATAAATGTGGAGAGAAGGGCAGTGCGCGCAGGAGCAAAGGTAAACAGCAGACAGACCTGAATCCTTATCTTTACAAGGTCGACCTCAGAACTTTGTTCAGTTTGTCTCTGTGACGGATAATGGAAGGAAGGGCAGGCAACTGGTCGACTTCATTTAAATAAACAAATAAAAAATAAGATAAACTCTCAGGAATAGATAAATAATAGCAAAAAATTGTAAAGTGGAGAAAGCGAGAGCGCGCGAATGCACTCAAGCAAACACAAACAGCACAGCACGATGCGTATTTTTTTTAAATTGACAAAATAAATCAAAAATAAATCAAAAATAAAAATAAGTGGAAAAGGCGAGTGCGCGAGCACACAGGAGCAAAGACAAGCAGCGCAGCTTGATGCGTAGTAAAAAAAATAATAAATAGACAACTGGTCGACCTCATTAGAAATAAAAACCCAAAAGATTAGATAGACAAACAAACAAACACATAAATGTGGAGAGAAGGGCAGTGTGCGCAGGAGCAAAGGTAAACAGCAGACAGACCTGAATCCTTATCTTTACAAGGTCGACCTCAGAACTTTGTTCAGTTTGTCTCGGTGACGGATAATGGAAGGAAGGGCAGGCAACTGGTCGACATCATTTAAATAAACAAATAAAAAAAAGATAAACTCTCAGGAATAGATAAATAATAACCAAAAAATTGTAAAGTGGAGAAAGCGAGAGCGCGCGAATGCACTCAAGCAAACACAAACAGCACAGCACGATGCGTATTTTTTTTTAAATTGACAAAATAAATCAAAAATAAATCAAAAATAAAAATAATTGGAAAAGGCGAGAGTGCGCGAGCACAGAGGAGCAAAGACAAGCAGCGCAGCTTGATGCGTAGTAAAAAAAATAATAAATAGACAACTGGTCGACCTCATTAGAAATAAAAACCCAAAAGATTAGATAGACGAACAAAGAAACACATAAATGTGGAGAGAAGGGCAGTGCGCGCAGGAGCAAAGGTAAACAGCAGACAGACCTGAATCCTTATCTTTACAAGGTTGACCTCAGAACTTTGTTCAGTTTGTCTCGGTGACGGATAATGGAAGGAAGGGCAGGCAACTGGTCGACTTCATTTAAATAAACAAATAAAAAATAAGATAAACTCTCAGGAATAGATAAATAATAACAAAAAAATTGTAAAGTGGAGAAAGCGAGAGCCGCGAATGCACTCAAGCAAACACAAACAGCACAGCACGATGCGTATTTTTTTTAAAATTGACAAAATAAATCAAAAATAAATCAAAAATAAAAATAAGTGGAAAAGGCGAGAGTGCGCGAGCACACAGGAGCAAAGACAAGCAGCGCAGCTTGATGCGTAGTAAAAAAAAATAATAAATAGACAACTGGTCGACCTCATTAGAAATAAAAACCCAAAAGATTAGATAGACAAACAAACAAACACATAAATGTGGAGAGAAGGGCAGTGCGCGCAGGAGCAAAGGTAAACAGCAGACAGACCTGAATCCTTATCTTTACAAGGTCGACCTCAGAACTTTGTTCAGTTTGTCTCGGTGACGGATAATGGAAGGAAGGGCAGGCAACTGGTCGACTTCATTTAAATAAACAAATAAAACATAAGATAAGCTCTCAGGAATAGATAAATAATAACAAAAAAATTGTAAAGTGGAGAAAGCGAGAGCGCGCGAATGCACTCAAACAAACACAAACAGCACAGCACGATGCCTATTTTTTTTTAAATTGACAAAATAAATCAAAAATAAATCAAAAATAAAAATAAGTGGAAAAGGCGAGAGTGGGCGAGCACACAGGAGCAAAGACAAGCAGCGCAGCTTGATGCGTAGTAAAAAAAAATAATAAATAGACAACTGGTGGACCTCATTAGAAATAAAAACCCAAAAGATTAGATAGACAAACAAACAAACACATAAATGTGGAGAGAAGGGCAGTGCGCGCAGGAGCAAAGGTAAACAGCAGACAGACCTGAATCCTTATCTTTACAAGGTCGACCTGAGAACTTTGTTCAGTTTGTCTCGGTGACGGATAATGGAAGGAAGGGCAGGTAACTGGTCGACTTCATTTAAATAAACAAATAAAAATAAGATAAAATCTCAGGAATAGATAAATAATAACAAAAAAATTGTAAAGTGGAGAAAGCGAGAGCGCGCGAATGCACTCAAGGAAACACAAACAGCACAGCACGATGCGTATTTTTTTTTAAATTGACAAAATAAATCCAAAATAAATCAAAAATAAAAATAAGTGGAAAAGGCGAGAGTGCGCGAGCACACAGGAGCAAAGACAAGCAGCGCAGCCTGATGCGTAGTAACAAAAATAATAAATAGACAACTGGTCGACCTCATTAGAAATAAAAACCCAAAAGATTTGATAGACAAACAAACAAACACATAAATGTGGAGAGAAGGGCAGTGCGCACAGGAGCAAAGGTAAACAGCAGACAGACCTGAATCCTCATTTTACAAGGTCGACCTCAGAACTTCGTTCAGTTTGTCTCGGTGACGGATAATGGAAGGAAGGGCAGGCAACTGGTCGACTTCATTTAAATAAACAAATAAAAAATAAGATAAACTCTCAGGAATAGATAAATAATAACAAAAAAATTGTGAAGTGGAGAAAGCGAGAGCGCGCGAATGCACTCAAGCAAACGCAAACAGCACAGCACGATGCGTATTTTTTTTTAAAATTGACAAAATAAATCAAAAATAAATCAAAAATAAAAATAAGTGTAAAAGGCGAGAGTGCGCGAGCACACAGGAGCAAAGACAAACAGCGCAGCTTGATGCGTAGTAAAAAAAATAATAAATAGACAACTGGTCGACCTCATTAGAAATAAAAACCCAAAAGATTAGATAGACAAACAAACAAACACATAAATTTGGAGAGAAGGGCAGTGCGCGCAGAAGCAAAGGTAAACAGCAGACAGACCTGAATCCTTATCTTTACAAGGTCGACCTCAGAAGTTTGTTCAGTTAGTCTCGGTGACGGATAATGGAAGGAAGGGCAGGCAACTGGTCGACTTCATTTAAATGAACAAATAAAAAATAAGATAAACTCTCAGGAATAGATAAATAATAACAAAAAAATTGTAAAGTGGAGAAAGCGAGAGCACGCGAATGCACTCAAGCAAACACAAACAGCACAGCACGATGCCTATTTTTTTTTAAAATTGACAAAATAAATCAAAAATAAATCAAAAATAAAAATAAGTGGAAAAGGCGAGAGTGCGCGAGCACACAGGAGCAAAGACAAGCAGCGCAGCTTGATGCGTAGTAAAAAAAAAATAAATAGACAACTGGTCGACCTCATTAGAAATAAAAACCCAAAAGATTAGATAGACAAACAAACAAACACATAAATTTAGAGAGAAGGGCAGTGCGGGCAGGAGCAAAGGTAAACAGCAGACAGACCTGAATCCTCATCTTTACAAGTTCGACCTCAGAACTTTGTTCAGTTTGTCTCGGTGACGGATAATGGAAGGAAGGGCAGGCAACTGGTCGACTTCATTTAAATAAACAAATAAAAAATAAGATAAACTCTCAGGAATAGATAAATAATAACAAAAAAATTGTAAAGTGGAGAAAGCGAGAGCGCGCGAATGCACTCAAGCAAACACAAACAGCACAGCACGTTGCGTATTTTTTTTAAAATTGACAAAATAAATCAAAAATGAATCAAAAATAATAATAAGTGGAAAAGGCGAGAGTGCGCGAGCACACAAGAGCAAAGACAAGCAGCGCAGCTTGATGCGTAGTAAAAAAAAAATAATATAGACAACTGGTCGACCTCATTAGAAATAAAAACCCAAAAGATTATATAGACAAACAAACAAACACATAAATGTGGAGAGAAGGGCAGTGCGCGCAGGAGCAAAGGTAAACAGCAGACAGACCTGAATCCTTATCTTTACAAGGTCGACCTCAGAACTTTCTTCAGTTTGTCTCGGTGACGGATAATGGAAGGAAGGGCAGGCAACTGGTCGACTTCATTTAAATAAACAAAAAATAAGATAAACTCTCAGGAATAGATAAATAATAACAAGAAAATTGTAAAGTGGAGAAAGCGAGAGCGCGCGAATGCACTCAAGCAAACACAAACAGCACAGCACGATGCGTATTTTTTTTTAAAATTGACAAAATAAATCAAAAATAAAAATAAGTGGAAAAGACGAGAGTGCGCGAGCCCACAGGAGCAAAGACAAGCAGCGCAGCTTGATGCGTAGTAAAAAAAATAATAAATAGACAACTGGTCGACCTCATTAGAAATAAAAACCCAAAAGATCAGATAGACAAACAAACAAACACATAAATGTGGAGAGAAGGGCAGTGCGCGCAGAAGCAAAGGTAAACAGCAGACAGACCTGAATCCTTATCTTTACAAGGTCGACCTCAGAACTTTGTTCAGTTAGTCTCGGTGACGGATAATGGAAGGAAGGGCAGGCAACTGGTCGACTTCATTTAAATAAACAAATAAAAAATAAGATAAACTCTCAGGAATAGATAAATAATAACAAAAACATTGTAAAGTGGAGAAAGCGAGAGCACGCGAATGCACTCAAGCAAACACAAACAGCACAGCACGATGCCTATTTTTTTTTAAAATTGACAAAATATATCAAAAGTAAATCAAAAATAAAAATAAGTGGAAAAGGCGAGAGTGCGCGAGCACACAGGAGCAAAGACAAGCAGCGCAGCTTGATGCGTAGTAAAAAAAATAATAAATAGACAACTGGTCGACCTCATTAGAAATAAAAACCCAAAAGATTAGATAGACAAACAAACAAACACATAAATTTGGAGAGAAGGGCAGTGCGGGCAGTAGCAAAGGTAAACAGCAGACAGACCTGAATCCTTATCTTTACAAGGTCGACCTCAGAACTTTATTCAGTTTGTCGCGGTGACGGATAATGGAAGGAAGGGCAGGCAACTGGTCGACTTCATTTAAATAAACAAATACAAAATAAGATAAACTCTCAGGAATAGATAAATAATAACAAAAAAATTGTAAAGTGGAGAAAGCGAGTGCGCGCGAATGCATTCAAGCAAACACAAACAGCACAGCACGATGCGTATTTTTTTTTAAAATTGACAAAATAAATCAAAAATAAAAATAAGTGGAAAAGACGAGAGTGCGCGAGCACACAGGAGCAAAGACAAGCAGCGCAGCTTGATGCGTAGTAAAAAAAATAATAAATAGACAACTGGTCGACCTCATTAGAAATAAAAACCCAAAAGATTAGATATACAAACAAACAAACACATAAATGTGGAGAGAAGGGCAGTGCGCGCAGGAGCGAAGGTAAACAGCAGACAGACCTGAATCCTTATCTTTACAAGGTCGACCTCAGAACATTGTTCAGTTTGTCTCGGTGACGGATAATGGAAGGAAGGGCAGGCAACTGGTCAACTTCATTTAAATAAACAAATAAAAAATAAGATAAACTCTCAGGAATAGATAAATAATAACAAAAAAATTGTAAAGTGGAGAAAGCGAGAGCGCGCGAATGCACTCAAGCAAACACAAACAGCACAGCACGATGCGTATTTTTTTTAAAATTGACAAAATAAATCAAAAATGAATCAAAAATAAAAATAAGTGGAAAAGGGGAGAGTGAGCGAGCACAGAGGAGCAAAGACACGCAGCGCAACTTGATGCGTAGTAAAAAAAATAATAAATAGACAACTGGTCGACCTCATTAGAAATAAAAACCCAAAAGATTAGATAGACAAACAAACAAACACATAAATGTGGAGAGAAGGGCAGTGCGGGCAGGAGCAAAGGTAAACAGCAGACAGACCTGAATCCTTATCTTTACAAGGTCGACCTCATAATTTTGTTCAGTTTGTCTCGGTGATGGATAATGGACGGAAGGGCAGGCAACTGGTCGACTTCATTTAAATAAACAAATAAAAAATAAGATAAACTCTCAGGAATAGATAAATAATAACAAAAAAATTGTAAAGTGGAGAAAGCGAGAGCGCGCGAATGCACTCAAGCAAACAGAAACAGCACAGCACGATGCGTATTTTTTTTTAAATTGACAAAATAAATCAAAAATAAATCAAAAATAAAAATAAGTGGAAAAGGCGAGAGTGCGGGAGCACACAGGAGCAAAGACAAGCAGCGCAACTTGATGCGTAGTAAAAAAAATAATAAATAGACAACTGGTCGACCTCATTAGAAATAAAAACCCAAAAGATTAGACAGATAAACAAACAAACACATAAATTTGGAGAGAAGGGCAGTGCGCGCAGTAGCAAAGGTAAACAGCAGACAGACCTGAATCCTTATCTTTACAAGGTCGACCTCAGAACTTTATTCAGTTTGTCTCGGTGACGGATAATGGAAGGAAGGGCAGGCAACTGGTCGACTTCATTTAAATAAACAAATAAAAAATAAGATAAACTCTCAGGAATAGATAAATAATAACAAAAAATTGTAAAGTGGAGAAAGCGAGAGCGCGCGAATGCACTCAAGCAAACACAAACAGCACAGCACGATGCGTATTTTTTTTTAAATTGACAAAATAAATCAAAAATAAATCAAAAATAAAAATAAGTGGAAAAGGCGAGAGTGCGCGAGCACACAGGAGCAAAGACAAGCATCGCAGCTTGATGCGTAGTAAAAAAAATAATAAATAGACAACTGGTCGACCTCATTAGAAATAAAAACCCAAAAGATTAGATAGACAAACAAACAAACACATAAATTTGGAGAGAAGGGCAATGCGTGCAGTAGCAAAGGTAAACAGCAGACAGACCTGAATCCTTATCTTTACAAGGTCGACCTCAGAACTTTATTCAGTATGTCTCGGTGACGGATAATGGAAGGAAGGGCAGGCAACTGGTCGACTTCATTTAAATAAACAAATAAAAAATAAGATAAACTCTCAGGAATAGATAAATAATAACAAAAAAATTGTAAAGTGGAGAAAGCGAGAGCGCGCGAATGCACTCAAGGAAACACAAACAGCACAGCACGATGCGTATTTTTTTTTAAATTGACAAAATAAATCCAAAATAAATCAAAAATAAAAATAAGTGGAAAAGGCGAGAGTGCGCGAGCACACAGGAGCAAAGACAAGCAGCGCAGCCTGATGCGTAGTAACAAAAATAATAAATAGACAACTGGTCGACCTCATTAGAAATAAAAACCCAAAAGATTTGATAGACAAACAAACAAACACATAAATGTGGAGAGAAGGGCAGTGCGCACAGGAGCAAAGGTAAACAGCAGACAGACCTGAATCCTCATTTTACAAGGTCGACCTCAGAACTTCGTTCAGTTTGTCTCGGTGACGGATAATGGAAGGAAGGGCAGGCAACTGGTCGACTTCATTTAAATAAACAAATAAAAAATAAGATAAACTCTCAGGAATAGATAAATAATAACAAAAAAATTGTGAAGTGGAGAAAGCGAGAGCGCGCGAATGCACTCAAGCAAACGCAAACAGCACAGCACGATGCGTATTTTTTTTTAAATTGACAAAATAAATCAAAAATAAATCAAAAATAAAAATAAGTGTAAAAGGCGAGAGTGCGCGAGCACACAGGAGCAAAGACAAACAGCGCAGCTTGATGCGTAGTAAAAAAAATAATAAATAGACAACTGGTCGACCTCATTAGAAATAAAAACCCAAAAGATTAGATAGACAAACAAACAAACACATAAATTTGGAGAGAAGGGCAGTGCGCGCAGAAGCAAAGGTAAACAGCAGACAGACCTGAATCCTTATCTTTACAAGGTCGACCTCAGAAGTTTGTTCAGTTAGTCTCGGTGACGGATAATGGAAGGAAGGGCAGGCAACTGGTCGACTTCATTTAAATGAACAAATAAAAAATAAGATAAACTCTCAGGAATAGATAAATAATAACAAAAAAATTGTAAAGTGGAGAAAGCGAGAGCACGCGAATGCACTCAAGCAAACACAAACAGCACAGCACGATGCCTATTTTTTTTTAAAATTGACAAAATAAATCAAAAATAAATCAAAAATAAAAATAAGTGGAAAAGGCGAGAGTGCGCGAGCACACAGGAGCAAAGACAAGCAGCGCAGCTTGATGCGTAGTAAAAAAAAAATAAATAGACAACTGGTCGACCTCATTAGAAATAAAAACCCAAAAGATTAGATAGACAAACAAACAAACACATAAATTTAGAGAGAAGGGCAGTGCGGGCAGGAGCAAAGGTAAACAGCAGACAGACCTGAATCCTCATCTTTACAAGTTCGACCTCAGAACTTTGTTCAGTTTGTCTCGGTGACGGATAATGGAAGGAAGGGCAGGCAACTGGTCGACTTCATTTAAATAAACAAATAAAAAATAAGATAAACTCTCAGGAATAGATAAATAATAACAAAAAAATTGTAAAGTGGAGAAAGCGAGAGCGCGCGAATGCACTCAAGCAAACACAAACAGCACAGCACGTTGCGTATTTTTTTTAAAATTGACAAAATAAATCAAAAATGAATCAAAAATAATAATAAGTGGAAAAGGCGAGAGTGCGCGAGCACACAAGAGCAAAGACAAGCAGCGCAGCTTGATGCGTAGTAAAAAAAAATAATATAGACAACTGGTCGACCTCATTAGAAATAAAAACCCAAAAGATTATATAGACAAACAAACAAACACATAAATGTGGAGAGAAGGGCAGTGCGCGCAGGAGCAAAGGTAAACAGCAGACAGACCTGAATCCTTATCTTTACAAGGTCGACCTCAGAACTTTCTTCAGTTTGTCTCGGTGACGGATAATGGAAGGAAGGGCAGGCAACTGGTCGACTTCATTTAAATAAACAAAAAATAAGATAAACTCTCAGGAATAGATAAATAATAACAAGAAAATTGTAAAGTGGAGAAAGCGAGAGCGCGCGAATGCACTCAAGCAAACACAAACAGCACAGCACGATGCGTATTTTTTTTTAAAATTGACAAAATAAATCAAAAATAAAAATAAGTGGAAAAGACGAGAGTGCGCGAGCACACAGGAGCAAAGACAAGCAGCGCAGCTTGATGCGTAGTAAAAAAAATAATAAATAGACAACTGGTCGACCTCATTAGAAATAAAAACCCAAAAGATCAGATAGACAAACAAACAAACACATAAATGTGGAGAGAAGGGCAGTGCGCGCAGAAGCAAAGGTAAACAGCAGACAGACCTGAATCCTTATCTTTACAAGGTCGACCTCAGAACTTTGTTCAGTTAGTCTCGGTGACGGATAATGGAAGGAAGGGCAGGCAACTGGTCGACTTCATTTAAATAAACAAATAAAAAATAAGATAAACTCTCAGGAATAGATAAATAATAACAAAAACATTGTAAAGTGGAGAAAGCGAGAGCACGCGAATGCACTCAAGCAAACACAAACAGCACAGCACGATGCCTATTTTTTTTTAAAATTGACAAAATATATCAAAAGTAAATCAAAAATAAAAATAAGTGGAAAAGGCGAGAGTGCGCGAGCACACAGGAGCAAAGACAAGCAGCGCAGCTTGATGCGTAGTAAAAAAAATAATAAATAGACAACTGGTCGACCTCATTAGAAATAAAAACCCAAAAGATTAGATAGACAAACAAACAAACACATAAATTTGGAGAGAAGGGCAGTGCGGGCAGTAGCAAAGGTAAACAGCAGACAGACCTGAATCCTTATCTTTACAAGGTCGACCTCAGAACTTTATTCAGTTTGTCGCGGTGACGGATAATGGAAGGAAGGGCAGGCAACTGGTCGACTTCATTTAAATAAACAAATACAAAATAAGATAAACTCTCAGGAATAGATAAATAATAACAAAAAAATTGTAAAGTGGAGAAAGCGAGTGCGCGCGAATGCATTCAAGCAAACACAAACAGCACAGCACGATGCGTATTTTTTTTTAAAATTGACAAAATAAATCAAAAATAAAAATAAGTGGAAAAGACGAGAGTGCGCGAGCACACAGGAGCAAAGACAAGCAGCGCAGCTTGATGCGTAGTAAAAAAAATAATAAATAGACAACTGGTCGACCTCATTAGAAATAAAAACCCAAAAGATTAGATATACAAACAAACAAACACATAAATGTGGAGAGAAGGGCAGTGCGCGCAGGAGCGAAGGTAAACAGCAGACAGACCTGAATCCTTATCTTTACAAGGTCGACCTCAGAACATTGTTCAGTTTGTCTCGGTGACGGATAATGGAAGGAAGGGCAGGCAACTGGTCAACTTCATTTAAATAAACAAATAAAAAATAAGATAAACTCTCAGGAATAGATAAATAATAACAAAAAAATTGTAAAGTGGAGAAAGCGAGAGCGCGCGAATGCACTCAAGCAAACACAAACAGCACAGCACGATGCGTATTTTTTTTAAAATTGACAAAATAAATCAAAAATGAATCAAAAATAAAAATAAGTGGAAAAGGCGAGAGTGAGCGAGCACAGAGGAGCAAAGACACGCAGCGCAACTTGATGCGTAGTAAAAAAAATAATAAATAGACAACTGGTCGACCTCATTAGAAATAAAAACCCAAAAGATTAGATAGACAAACAAACAAACACATAAATGTGGAGAGAAGGGCAGTGCGGGCAGGAGCAAAGGTAAACAGCAGACAGACCTGAATCCTTATCTTTACAAGGTCGACCTCATAATTTTGTTCAGTTTGTCTCGGTGATGGATAATGGACGGAAGGGCAGGCAACTGGTCGACTTCATTTAAATAAACAAATAAAAAATAAGATAAACTCTCAGGAATAGATAAATAATAACAAAAAAATTGTAAAGTGGAGAAAGCGAGAGCGCGCGAATGCACTCAAGCAAACAGAAACAGCACAGCACGATGCGTATTTTTTTTTAAATTGACAAAATAAATCAAAAATAAATCAAAAATAAAAATAAGTGGAAAAGGCGAGAGTGCGGGAGCACACAGGAGCAAAGACAAGCAGCGCAACTTGATGCGTAGTAAAAAAAATAATAAATAGACAACTGGTCGACCTCATTAGAAATAAAAACCCAAAAGATTAGACAGATAAACAAACAAACACATAAATTTGGAGAGAAGGGCAGTGCGCGCAGTAGCAAAGGTAAACAGCAGACAGACCTGAATCCTTATCTTTACAAGGTCGACCTCAGAACTTTATTCAGTTTGTCTCGGTGACGGATAATGGAAGGAAGGGCAGGCAACTGGTCGACTTCATTTAAATAAACAAATAAAAAATAAGATAAACTCTCAGGAATAGATAAATAATAACAAAAAATTGTAAAGTGGAGAAAGCGAGAGCGCGCGAATGCACTCAAGCAAACACAAACAGCACAGCACGATGCGTATTTTTTTTTAAATTGACAAAATAAATCAAAAATAAATCAAAAATAAAAATAAGTGGAAAAGGCGAGAGTGCGCGAGCACACAGGAGCAAAGACAAGCATCGCAGCTTGATGCGTAGTAAAAAAAATAATAAATAGACAACTGGTCGACCTCATTAGAAATAAAAACCCAAAAGATTAGATAGACAAACAAACAAACACATAAATTTGGAGAGAAGGGCAATGCGTGCAGTAGCAAAGGTAAACAGCAGACAGACCTGAATCCTTATCTTTACAAGGTCGACCTCAGAACTTTATTCAGTTTGTCTCGGTGACGGATAATGGAAGGAAGGGCAGGCAACTGGTCGACTTCATTTAAATAAACAAATAAAAAATAAGATAAACTCTCAGGAATAGATAAATAATAACAAAAAAATTGTAAAGTGGAGAAAGCGAGAGCGCGCGAATGCACTCAAGCAAACACAAACAGCACAGCACGATGCGTATTTTTTTTTAAAATTGACAAAATAAATCAAAAATAAAAATAAGTGGAAAAGACGAGAGTGCGCGAGCACACAGGAGCAAAGACAAGCAGCGCAGCTTGATGCGTAGTAAAAAAAATAATAAATAGACAACTGGTCGACCTCATTAGAAATAAAAACCCAAAAGATTAGATAGACAAACAAACAAACACATAAATGTGGAGAGAAGGGCAGTGCGGGCAGGAGCAAAGGTAAACAGCAGACAGACCTGAATCCTTATCTTTACAAGGTCGACCTCAGAATTTTGTTCAGTTTGTCTCGGTGATGGATAATGGACGGAAGGGCAGGCAACTGCTCGACTTCATTTAAATAAACAATTAAAAAATAAGATAAACTCTCAGGAATAGATAAATAATAACAAAAAAATTGTAAAGTGGAGAAAGCGAGAGCGCGCGAATGCACTCAAGCAAACACAAACAGCACAGCACGATGCGTATTTTTTTTTAAATTGACAAAATAAATCAAAAATTAATCAAAAATAAAAATAAGTGGAAAAGGCGAGAGTGCGCGAGCACACAGGAGCAAAGACAAGCAGCGCAGCTTGATGCGTAGTAAAAAAAATAATAAATAGGCAACTGGTCGACCTCATTAGAAATAAAAACCCAAAAGATCAGATAGACAAACAAACAAACACATAAATGTGGAGAGAAGGGCAGTGCGCGCAGTAGCAAAGGTAAACAGCAGACAGACCTGAATCCTTATCTTTACAAGGTCGACCTCAGAACTTTGTTCAGTTAGTCTCGGTGACGGATAATGGAAGGAAGGGCAGGCAACTGGTCGACTTCATTTAAATAAACAAATAAAAAATAAGATAAACTCTCAGGAATAGATAAATAATAACAAAAAAATTGTAAAGTGGAGAAAGCGAGAGCACGCGAATGCACTCAAGCAAACACAAACAGCACAGCACGATGCCTATTTTTTTTTAAATTGACAAAATAAATCAAAAATAAATCAAAAATAAAAATAAGTGGAAAAGGCGAGAGTGCGGGAGCACACAGGAGCAAAGACAAGCAGCGCAGCTTGATGCGTAGTAAAAAAAATAATAAATAGACAACTGGTCGACCTCATTAGAAATAAAAACCCAAAAGATTAGACAGACAAACAAACAAACACATAAATTTGGAGAGAAGGGCAGTGCGCGCAGTAGCAAAGGTAAACAGCAGACAGACCTGAATCCTTATCTTTACAAGGTCGACCTCAGAACTTTATTCAGTTTGTCTCGGTGACGGATAATGGAAGGAAGGGCAGGCAACTGGTCGACTTCATTTAAATAAACAAATAAAAAATAAGATAAACTCTCAGGAATAGATAAATAATAACAAAAAAATTGTAAAGTGGAGAAAGCGAGAGCGCGCGAATGCACTCAAGCAAACACAAACAGCACAGCACGATGCGTATTTTTTTTTAAATTGACAAAATAAATCAAAAATAAATCAAAAATAAAAATAAGTTGAAAAGGCGAGAGTGCGCGAGCACACAGGAACAAAGACAAGCAGCGCAGCTTGATGCGTAGTAAAAAAAATAATAAATAGGCAACTGGTCGACCTCACTAGAAATAAAAACCCAAAAGATTAGATAGACAAACAAACAAACACATAAATGTGGAGAGAAGGGCAGTGCGGGCAGGAGCAAAGGTAAACAGCAGACCGACCTGAATCCTCATCTTTACAAGGTCGACCTCAGAACTTTGTTCAGTTTGTCTCGGTGACGGATAATGGAAGGAAGGGCAGGCAACTGGTCGACTTCATTTAAATAAACAAATAAAAAATAAGATAAACTCTCAGGAATAGATAAATAATAACAAAAAAATTGTAAAGTGGAGAAAGCGAGAGCGCGCGAATGCACTCAAGCAAACACAAACAGCACAGCACGATGCGTATTTTTTTTTAAAATTGACAAAATAAATCAAAAATGAATCAAAAATAAAAATAAGTGGAAAAGGCGAGAGTGAGCGAGCACACAGGAGCAAAGACAAGCAGCGCAGCTTGATGCGTAGTAAAAAAAATAATAAATAGACAACTGGTCGACCTCATTAGAAATAAAAACCCAAAAGATTAGATATACAAACAAACAAACACATAAATGTGGAGAGAAGGGCAGTGGGGGCAGGAGCAAAGGTAAACAGCAGACAGACCTGAATCCTTATCTTTACAAGGTCGACCTCATAATTTTGTTCAGTTTGTCTCGGTGATGGATAATGGACGGAAGGGCAGGCAACTGGTCGACTTCATTTAAATAAACAAATAAAAAATAAGATAAACTCTCAGGAATAGATAAATAATAACAAAAAAATTGTAAAGTGGAGAAAGCGAGAGCGCGCGAATGCACTCCAGCAAACACAAACAGCACCGCACGATGCGTATTTTTTTTTAAATTGACAAAATAAATCAAAAATAAATCAAAAATAAAAATAAGTGGAAAAGGCGAGAGTGCGCGAGCACACAGGAGCAAAGACAAGCAGCGCAGCTTGATGCGTAGTAAAAAAAATAATAAATAGGCAACTGGTCGACCTCATTAGAAATAAAAACCCAAAAGATTAGATAGACAAACAAACAAACACATAAATGTGGAGAGAAGGGCAGTGCGGGCAGGAGCAAAGGTAAACAGCAGACAGACCTGAATCCTTATCTTTACAAGGTCGACCTCAGAATTTTGTTCAGTTTGTCTCGGTGATGGATAATGGACGGAAGGGCAGGCAACTGGTCGACTTCATTTAAATAAACAAATAAAAAATAAGATAAACTCTCAGGAATAGATAAATAATAACAAAAAAATTGTAAAGTGGAGAAAGCGAGAGCGCGCGAATGCACTCAAGCAAACACAAACAGCACAGCACGATGCGTATTTTTTTTAAATTGACAAAATAAATCAAAAATAAATCAAAAATAAAAATAAGTGGAAAAGGCGAGAGTGCGCGAGCACACAGGAGCAAAGACAAGCAGCGCAGCTTGATGCGTAGTAAAAAAAATAATAAATAGACAACTGGTCGACCTCATTAGAAATAAAAACCCAAAAGATTAGACAGACAAACAAACAAACACATAAATTTGGAGAGAAGGGCAGTGCGCGCAGTAGCAAAGGTAAACAGCAGACAGACCTGAATCCTTATCTTTACAAGGTCGACCTCAGAACTTTATTCAGTTTGTCTCGGTGACGGATAATGGAAGGAAGGGCAGGCAACTGGTCGACTTCATTTAAATAAACAAATAAAAAATAAGATAAACTCTCAGGAATAGATAAATGATAACAAAAAATTGTAAAGTGGAGAAAGCGAGAGCGCGCGAATGCACTCAAGCAAACACAAACAGCACATTACGATGCGTATTTTTTTTTAAAATTGACAAAATAAATCAAAAATAAATCAAAAATAAAAATAAGTGGAAAAGGCGAGAGTGCGCGAGCACACAGGAGCAAAGACAAGCATCGCAGCTTGATGCGTAGTAAAAAAAATAATAAATAGACAACTGGTCGACCTCATTAGAAATAAAAACCCAAAAGATTAGATAGACAAACAAACAAACACATAAATTTGGAGAGAAGGGCAGTGCGCGCAGTAGCAAAGGTAAACAGCAGACAGACCTGAATCCTTATCTTTACAAGGTCGACCTCAGAACTTTATTCAGTTTGTCTCGGTGACGGATAATGGAAGGAAGGGCAGGCAACTGGTCGACTTCATTTAAATAAACAAATAAAAAATAAGATAAACTCTCAGGAATAGATAAATAATAACAAAAAAATTGTAAAGTGGAGAAAGCGAGAGCACGCGAATGCACTCAAGCAAACACAAACAGCACAGCACGATGCGTATTTTTTTTTAAAATTGACAAAATAAATCAAAAATAAAAATAAGTGGAAAAGACGAGAGTGCGCGAGCACACAGGAGCAAAGACAAGCAGCGCAGCTTGATGCGTAGTAAAAAAAATAATAAATAGACAACTGGTCGACCTCATTAGAAATAAAAACCCAAAAGATTAGATAGACAAACAAACAAACACATAAATGTGGAGAGAAGGGCAGTGCGGGCAGGAGCAAAGGTAAACAGCAGACAGACCTGAATCCTTATCTTTACAAGGTCGACCTCAGAATTTTGTTCAGTTTGTCTCGGTGATGGATAATGGAAGGAAGGGCAGGCAACTGGTCGACTTCATTTAAATAAACAAATAAAAAATAAGATAAACTCTCAGGAATAGATAAATAATAACAAAAAAATTGTAAAGTGGAGAAAGCGAGAGCGCGCGAATGCACTCAAGCAAACACAAACAGCACAGCACGATGCGTATTTTTTTTTTAAATTGACAAAATAAATCAAAAATAAATCAAAAATAAAAATAAGTGGAAAAGGCGAGAGTGCGCGAGCACACAGGAGCAAAGACAAGCAGCGCAGCTTGATGCGTAGTAAAAAAAATAATAAATAGACAACTGGTCGACCTCATTAGAAATAAAAACCCAAAAGATCAGATAGACAAACAAACAAACACATAAATGTGGAGAGAAGGGCAGTGCGCGCAGAAGCAAAGGTAAACAGCAGACAGACCTGAATCCTTATCTTTACAAGGTCGACCTCAGATCTTTGTTCAGTTAGTCTCGGTGACGGATAATGGAAGGAAGGGCAGGCAACTGGTCGACTTCATTTAAATAAACAAATGAAAAATAAGATAAACTCTCAGGAATAGATAAATAATAACAAAAACATTGTAAAGTGGAGAAAGCTAGAGCACGCGAATGCACTCAAGCAAACACAAACAGCACAGCACGATGCCTATTTTTTTTAAAAATTGACAAAATATATCAAAAATAAATCAAAAATAAAAATAAGTGGAAAAGGCGAGAGTGCGCGAGCACACAGGAGCAAAGACAAGCAGCGCAGCTTGATGCGTAGTAAAAAAAATAATAAATAGACAACTGGTAGACCTCATTAGAAATAAAAACCCAAAAGATTAGATAGACAAACAAACAAACACATACATGTGGAGAGAAGGGCAGTGTGCGCAGTAGCAAAGGTAAACAGCAGACAGACCTGAATCCTTATCTTTACAAGGTCGACCTCAGAACTTTATTCAGTTTGTCGCGGTGACGGATAATGGAAGGAAGGGCAGGCAACTGGTCGACTTCATTTAAATAAACAAATAAAAAATAAGATAAACTCTCAGGAATAGATAAATAATAACAAAAAAATTGTAAAGTGGAGAAAGCGAGAGCGCGCGAATGCACTCAAGCAAACACAAACAGCACAGCACGATGCGTATTTTTTTTAAAATTGAAAAAATAAATCAAAAATAAATCAAAAATAAAAATAAGTGGAAAAGGCGAGAGTGCGCGAGCACACAGGAGCAAAGACAAGCAGCGCAGCTTGATGCGGAGTAAAAAAAATAATAAATAGACAACTGGTCGACCTCATTAGAAATAAAAACCCAAAAGATCAGATAGACAAACAAACAAACACATAAATGTGGAGAGAAGGGCAGTGCGCGCAGAAGCAAAGGTAAACAGCAGACAGACCTGAATCCTTATCTTTACAAGGTCGACCTCAGAACTTTGTTCAGTTAGTCTCGGTGACGGATAATGGAAGGAAGGGCAGGCAACTGGTCGACTTCATTTAAATAAACAAATAAAAAATGAGATAAACTCTCAGGAATAGATAAATAATAACAAAAAAATTGTAAAGTGGAGAAAGCGAGAGCACGCGAATGCACTCAAGCAAACACAAACAGCACAGCACGATGCCTATTTTTTTTTTAAAATTGACAAAATAAATCAAAAATAAATCAAAAATAAAAAAAAGTGGAAAAGGCGAGAGTGCGCGAGCACACAGGAGCAAAGACAAGCAGCGCAGCTTGATGCGTAGTAAAAAAAATAATAAATAGACAACTGGTCGACCTCATTAGAAATAAAAACCCAAAAGATTAGATAGACAAACAAACAAACACATAAATGTGGAGAGAAGGGCAGTGCGCGCAGTAGCAAAGGTAAACAGCAGACAGACCTGAATCCTTATCTTTACAAGGTCGACCTCAGAACTTTATTCAGTTTGTCTCGGTGACGGATAATGGAAGGAAGGGCAGGCAACTGGTCGACTTCATTTAAATAAACAAATAAAAAATAAGATAAACTCTCAGGAATAGATAAATAATAACAAAAAAATTGTAAAGTGGAGAAAGCGAGAGCGCGCTAATGCACTCAAGCAAACACAAACAGCACAGCACGATGCGTATTTTTTTTTTAAATTGACAAAATAAATAAAAAATAAAAATAAGTGGAAAAGACGAGAGTGCGCGAGCACACAGGAGCAAAGACAAGCAGCGCAGCTTGATGCGTAGTAAAAAAAATAATAAATAGACAACTGTTCGACCTCATTAGAAATAAAAACCCAAAAGATCAGATAGACAAACAAACAAACACATAAATGTGGAGAGAAGGGCAGTGCGCGCAGAAGCAAAGGTAAACAGCAGACAGACCTGAATCCTTATCTTTACAAGGTCGACCTCAGAACTTTGTTCAGTTAGTCTCGGTGACGGATAATGGAAGGAAGGGCAGGCAACTGGTCGACTTCATTTAAATAAACAAATAAAAAATGAGATAAACTCTCAGGAATAGATAAATAATAACAAAAAAATTGTAAAGTGGAGAAAGCGAGAGCACGCGAATGCACTCAAGCAAACACAAACAGCACAGCACGATGCCTATTTTTTTTTTAAAATTGACAAAATAAATCAAAAATAAATCAAAAATAAAAATAAGTGGAAAAGGCGAGAGTGCGCGAGCACACAGGAGCAAAGACAAGCAGCGCAGCTTGATGCGTAGTAAAAAAAATAATAAATAGACAACTGGTCGACCTCATTAGAAAGAAAAACCCAAAAGATTAGATAGACAAACAAACAAACACATAAATGTGGAGAGAAGGGCAGTGCGCGCAGTAGCAAAGGTAAACAGCAGACAGACCTGAATCCTTATCTTTACAAGGTCGACCTCAGAACTTTATTCAGTTTGTCTCGGTGACGGATAATGGAAGGAAGGGCAGGCAACTGGTCGACTTCATTTAAATAAACAAATAAAAAATAAGATAAACTCTCAGGAATAGATAAATAATAACAAAAAAATTGTAAAGTGGAGAAAGCGAGAGCGCGCTAATGCACTCAAGCAAACACAAACAGCACAGCACGATGCGTATTTTTTTTTTAAATTGACAAAATAAATAAAAAATAAAAATAAGTGGAAAAGACGAGAGTGCGCGAGCACACAGGAGCAAAGACAAGCAGCGCAGCTTGATGCGTAGTAAAAAAAATAATAAATAGACAACTGTTCGACCTCATTAGAAATAAAAACCCAAAAGATCAGATAGACAAACAAACAAAAACATAAATGTGGAGAGAAGGGCAGTGCGCGCAGAAGCAAAGGTAAACAGCAGACAGACCTGAATCCTTATCTTTACAAGGTCGACCTCAGAACTTTGTTCAGTTAGTCTCGGTGACGGATAATGGAAGGAAGGGCAGGCAACTGCTCGACTTCATTTAAATAAACAAATAAAAAATAAGATAAACTCTCAGGAATAGATAAATAATATCAAAAACATTGTAAAGTGGAGAAAGCGAGAGCACGCGAATGCACTCAAGCAAACACAAACAGCACAGCACGATGCCTACTTTTTTTTAAAATTGACAAAATATATCAAAAATAAATCAAAAATAAAAATAAGTGGAAAAGGCGAGAGTGCGCGAGCACACAGGAGCAAAGACAAGCAGCGCAGCTTGATGCGTAGTAAAAAAAATAATAAATAGACAACTGGTCGACCTCATTAGAAATAAAAACCCAAAAGATTAGATAGACAAACAAACAAACACATAAATTTGGAGAGAAGGGCAGTGCGCGCAGTAGCAAAGGTAAACAGCAGACAGACCTGAATCCTTATTTTTACAAGGTCGACCTCAGAACTTTATTCAGTTTGTCGCGGTGACGGATAATGGAAGGAAGGGCAGGCAACTGGTCGACTTCATTTAAATAAACAAATAAAAAATAAGATAAACTATCAGGAATAGATTAATAATAACAAAAAAATTGTAAAGTGGAGAAAGCGCGAGCGCGCGAATGCACTCAAGCAAACACAAACAGCACAGCACGATGCGTATTCTTTTTTTAAAATTGACAAAATAAATCAAAAATAAAAATAAGTGGAAAAGACGAGAGTGCGCGAGCACACAGGAGCAAAGACAAGCAGCGCAGCTTGATGCGTAGTAAAAAAAATAATAAATAGACAACTGGTCGACCTCATTAGAAATAAAAACCCAAAAGATTAGATAGACAAACAAACAAACACATAAATGTGGAGAGAAGGGCAGTGCGCGCAGGAGCAAAGGTAAACAGCAGACAGACCTGAATCCTTACCTTTACAAGGTCGACCTCAGAACTTTGTTCAGTTAGTCTCGGTGACGGATAATGGAAGGAAGGGCAGGCAACTGGTCGACTTCATTTAAATAAACAAATAAAAAATAAGATAAACTCTCAGGAATAGATAAATAATAACAAAAACATTGTAAAGTGGAGAAAGCTAGAGCACGCGAATGCACTCAAGCAAACACAAACAGCACAGCACGATGCCTATTTTTTTTAAAAATTGACAAAATATATCAAAAATAAATCAAAAATAAAAATAAGTGGAAAAGGCGAGAGTGCGCGAGCACACAGGAGCAAAGACAAGCAGCGCAGCTTGATGCGTAGTAAAAAAAAAAATAAATAGACAACTGGTAGACCTCATTAGAAATAAAAACCCAAAAGATTAGATAGACAAACAAACAAACACATACATGTGGAGAGAAGGGCAGTGTGCGCAGTAGCAAAGGTAAACAGCAGACAGACCTGAATCCTTATCTTTACAAGGTCGACCTCAGAACTTTATTCAGTTTGTCGCGGTGACGGATAATGGAAGGAAGGGCAGGCAACTGGTCGACTTCATTTAAATAAACAAATAAAAAATAAGATAAACTCTCAGGAATAGATAAATAATAACAAAAAAATTGTAAAGTGGAGAAAGCGAGAGCGCGCGAATGCACTCAAGCAAACACAAACAGCACAGCACGTTGCGTATTTTTTTTAAAATTGACAAAATAAATCAAAAATAAAAATAAGTGGAAAAGGCGAGAGTGCGGGAGCACACAGGAGCAAAGACAAGCAGCGCAGCTTGATGCGTAGTAATAAAAATAATAAATAGACAACTGGTCGACCTCATTAGAAATAAAAACCCAAAAGATTAGACAGACAAACAAACAAACACATAAATTTGGAGAGAAGGGCAGTGCGCGCAGTAGCAAAGGTAAACAGCAGACAGACCTGAATCCTTATCTTTACAAGGTCGACCTCAGAACTTTATTCAGTTTGTCTCGGTGACGGATAATGGAAGGAAGGGCAGGCAACTGGTCGACTTCATTTAAATAAACAAATAAAAAATAAGATAAACTCTCAGGAATAGATAAATAATAACAAAAAAATTGTAAAGTGGAGAAAGCGAGAGCGCGCGAATGCACTCAAGCAAACACAAACAGCACAGCACGATGCGTATTTTTTTTAAAAATTGACAAAATAAATCAAAAATAAATCAAAAATAAAAATAAGTGGAAAAGGCGAGAGTGCGCGAGCACACAGGAGCAAAGACAAGCAGCGCAGCTTGATGCGTAGTAAAAAAAATAATAAATAGACAACTGGTCGACCTCATTAGAAATAAAAACCCAAAAGATTAGATAGACAAACAAACAAACACATAAATGTGGAGAGAAGGGCAGTGCGCGCAGGAGCAAAGGTAAACAGCAGACAGACCTGAATCCTTATCTTTACAAGGTCGACCTCAGAACTTTGTTCAGTTTGTCTCGGTGACGGATAATGGAAGGAAGGGCAGGCAACTGGTCGACTTCATTTAAATAAACAAATAAAAAATAAGATAAACTCTCAGGAATAGATAAATAATAACAAAAAAATTGTAAAGTGGAGAAAGCGAGAGCGCGCGAATGCACTCAAGCAAACACAAACAGCACAGCACGATGCGTATTTTTTTTTAAATTGACACATAAATCATAAATAAATCATAAATAAAAATAAGTGGAAAAGGCGAGAGTGTGCGAGCACACAGAAGCAAAGACAAGCAGCGCAGCTTGATGCGTAGTAAAAAAAATAATAAATAGACAACTGGTCGACCTCATTAGAAAAAAAAACACAAAAGATTAGATAGACAAACAAACAAACACATAAATGTGGAGAGAAGGGCAGTGCGCGCAGGAGCAAAGGTAAACAGCAGACAGACCTGAATCCTTATCTTTACAAGGTCGACCTCAGAACTTTGTTCAGTTTGTCTCGGTGACGGATAATGGAAGGACGGGCAGGCAACTGGTCGACTTCATTTAAATAAACAAATAAAAAATAAGATAAACACTCAGGAATAGATAAATAATAACAAAAAAATTGTAAAGTGGAGAAAGCGAGAGCGCGCGAATGCACTCAAGCAAACACAAAGAGCACAGCACGATGCGTATTTTTTTTAAAAATTGACAAAATAAATCAAAATTAAATCAAAAATAAAAATAAGTGGAAAAGGCGAGAGTGCGCGAGCACACAGGAGCAAAGACAAGCAGCGCAGCTTGATGCGTAGTAAAAAAAATAATAAATAGACAACTGGTGGACCTCATTAGAAATAAAAACCCAAAAGATTAGATAGACAAACAAACAAACACATAAATGTGGAGAGAAGGGCAGTGCGCGCAGGAGCAAAGGTAAACAGCAGACAGACCTGGATCCTTATCTTTACAAGGTCGACCTCAGAACTTTGTTCAGTTTGTCTCGGAGACGGATAATGGAAGGAAGGGCAGGCAACTGGTCGACTTCATTTAAATAAACAAATAAAAAATAAGATAAACTCTCAGGAATAGATAAATAATAACAAAAAAATTGTAAAGTGGAGAAAGCGAGAGCGCGCGAATGCACTCAAGCAAACACAAACAGCACAGCACGATGCGTATTTTTTTTTAAAATTGACAAAATAAATCAAAAATAAATCAAAAATAAAAATAAGTGGAAAAGGCGAGAGTGCGCGAGCACACAGGAGCAAAGACAAGCAGCGCAGCTTGATGCGGAGTAAAAAAAATAATAAATAGACAACTGGTCGACCTCATTAGAAATAAAAACCCAAAAGATCAGATAGACAAACAAACAAACACATAAATGTGGAGAGAAGGGCAGTGCGCGCAGAAGCAAAGGTAAACAGCAGACAGACCTGAATCCTTATCTTTACAAGGTCGACCTCAGAACTTTGTTCAGTTAGTCTCGGTGACGGATAATGGAAGGAAGGGCAGGCAACTGGTCGACTTCATTTAAATAAACAAATAAAAAATGAGATAAACTCTCAGGAATAGATAAATAATAACAAAAAAATTGTAAAGTGGAGAAAGCGAGAGCACGCGAATGCACTCAAGCAAACAAAAACAGCACAGCACGATGCCTATTTTTTTTTTAAAATTGACAAAATAAATCAAAAATAAATCAAAAATAAAAATAAGTGGAAAAGGCGAGAGTGCGCGAGCACACAGGAGCAAAGACAAGCAGCGCAGCTTGATGCGTAGTAAAAAAAATAATAAATAGACAACTGGTCGACCTCATTAGAAATAAAAACCCAAAAGATTAGATAGACAAACAAACAAACACATAAATGTGGAGAGAAGGGCAGTGCGCGCAGTAGCAAAGGTAAACAGCAGACAGACCTGAATCCTTATCTTTACAAGGTCGACCTCAGAACTTTATTCAGTTTGTCTCGGTGACGGATAATGGAAGGAAGGGCAGGCAACTGGTCGACTTCATTTAAATAAACAAATAAAAAATAAGATAAACTCTCAGGAATAGATAAATAATAACAAAAAAATTGTAAAGTGGAGAAAGCGAGAGCGCGCGAATGCACTCAAGCAAACACAAACAGCACAGCACGATGCGTATTTTTTTTTAAATTGACAAAATAAATATAAAATAAAAATAAGTGGAAAAGACGAGAGTGCGCGAGCACACAGGAGCAAAGACAAGCAGCGCAGCTTGATGCGTAGTAAAAAAAATAATAAATAGACAACTGTTCGACCTCATTAGAAATAAAAACCCAAAAGATCAGATAGACAAACAAACAAACACATAAATGTGGAGAGAAGGGCAGTGCGCGCAGAAGCAAAGGTAAACAGCAGACAGACCTGAATCCTTATCTTTACAAGGTCGACCTCAGAACTTTGTTCAGTTTGTCGCGGTGACGGATAATGGAAGGAAGGGCAGGCAACTGGTCGACTTCATTTAAATAAACAAATAAAAAATAAGATAAACTCTCAGGAATAGATAAATAATATCAGAAACATTGTAAAGTGGAGAAAGCGAGAGCACGCGAATGCACTCAAGCAAACACAAACAGCACAGCACGATGCCTATTTTATTTTAAAATTGACAAAATATATCAAAAATAAATCAAAAATAAAAATAAGTGGAAAAGGCGAGAGTGCGCGAGCACACAGGAGCAAAGACAAGCAGCGCAGCTTGATGCGTAGTAAAAAAAATAATAAATAGACAACTGGTCGACCTCATTAGAAATAAAAACCCAAAAGATTAGATAGACAAACAAACAAACACATAAATTTGGAGAGAAGGGCAGTGCGCGCAGTAGCAAAGGTAAACAGCAGACAGACCTGAATCCTTATTTTTACAAGGTCGACCTCAGAACTTTATTCAGTTTGTCGCGGTGACGGATAATGGAAGGAAGGGCAGGCAACTGGTCGACTTCATTTAAATAAACAAATAAAAAATAAGATAAACTATCAGGAATAGATTAATAATAACAAAAAAATTGTAAAGTGGAGAAAGCGCGAGCGCGCGAATGCACTCAAGCAAACACAAACAGAACAGCACGATGCGTATTCTTTTTTTAAAATTGACAAAATAAATCAAAAATAAAAATAAGTGGAAAAGACGAGAGTGCGCGAGCACACAGGAGCAAAGACAAGCAGCGCAGCTTGATGCGTAGTAAAAAAAATAATAAATAGACAACTGGTCGACCTCATTAGAAATAAAAACCCAAAAGATTAGATAGACAAACAAACAAACACATAAATGTGGAGAGAAGGGCAGTGCGCGCAGGAGCAAAGGTAAACAGCAGACAGACCTGAATCCTTATCTTTACAAGGTCGACCTCAGAACTTTATTCAGTTTATCTCGGTGACGGATAATGGAAGGAAGGGCAGGCAACTGGTCGACTTCATTTAAATAAACAAATAAAAAATAAGATAAACTCTCAGGAATAGATAAATAATAACAAAAAAATTGTAAAGTGGAGAAAGCGAGAGCGCGCGAATGCACTCAAGCAAACACAAACAGCACAGCACGATGCGTATTTTTTTTTAAAATTGACAAAATAAATCAAAAATAAATCAAAAATAAAAATAAGTGGAAAATGCGAGAGTGCGCGAGCACACAGGAGCAAAGACAAGCAGCGCAGCTTGATGCGTAGTAAAAAAAATAATAAATAGACAACTGGTCGACCTCATTAGAAATAAAAACCCAAAAGATTAGATAGACAAACAAACAAACACATAAATGTGGAGAGAAGGGCAGTGCGGGCAGGAGCAAAGGTAAACAGCAGACAGACCTGAATCCTCATCTTTACAAGGTCGACCTCAGAACTTTGTTCAGTTTGTCTCGGTGACGGATAATGGAAGGAAGGGCAGGCAACTGGTCGACTTCATTTAAATAAACAAATAAAAAATAAGATAAACTCTCAGGAATAGATAAATAATAACAAAAAAATTGTAAAGTGGAGAAAGCGAGAGCGCGCGAATGCACTCAAGCAAACACAAACAGCACAGCACGATGCGTATTTTCTTTAAAATTGACAAAATAAATCAAAAATAAATCAAAAATAAAAATAAGTGGAAAAGGCGAGAGTGCGCGAGCACACAGGAGCCAAGACAAGCAGCGCAGCTTGATGCGTAGTAAAAAAAATAATAAATAGACAACTGGTCGACCTCATTAGAAATAAAAACCCAAAAGATTAGATAGACAAACAAACAAACACATAAATGTGGAGAGAAGGGCAGTGCGCGCAGGAGCAAAGGTAAACAGCAGACAGACCTGAATCCTTACCTTTACAAGGTCGACCTCAGAACTTTGTTCAGTTTGTCTCGGTGACGGATAATGGAAGGAAGGGCAGGCAACTGGTCGACTTCATTTAAATAAACAAATAAAAAATAAGATAAACTCTCAGGAATAGATAAATAATAACAAAAAAATTGTAAAGTGCAGAAAGCGAGAGCGCGCGAATGCACTCAAGCAAACACAAACAGCACAGCACGTTGCGTATTTTTTTTAAAATTGACAAAATAAATCAAAAATAAAAATAAGTGGAAAAGGCGAGAGTGCGGGAGCACACAGGAGCAAAGACAAGCAGCGCAGCTTGATGCGTAGTAAAAAAAATAATAAATAGACAACTGGTCGACCTCATTAGAAATAAAAACCCAAAAGATTAGACAGACAAACAAACAAACACATAAATTTGGAGAGAAGGGCAGTGCGCGCAGTAGCAAAGGTAAACAGCAGACAGACCTGAATCCTTATCTTTACAAGGTCGACCTCAGAACTTTATTCAGTTTGTCTCGGTGACGGATAATGGGAGGAAGGGCAGGCAACTGGTCGACTTCATTTAAATAAACAAATAAAAAATAAGATAAACTCTCAGGAATAGATAAATAATAACAAAAAAATTGTAAAGTGGAGAAAGCGAGAGCGCGCGAATGCACTCAAGCAAACACAAACAGCACAGCACGATGCGTATTTTTTTTAAAAATTGACCAAATAAATCAAAAATAAATCAAAAATAAAAATAAGTGGAAAAGGCGAGAGTGCGCGAGAACACAGGAGCAAAGACAAGCAGCGCAGCTTGATGCGTAGTAAAAAAAATAATAAATAGACAACTGGTCGACCTCATTAGAAATAAAAACCCAAAAGATTAGATAGACAAACAAACAAACACATAAATGTGGAGAGAAGGGCAGTGCGCGCAGGAGCAAAGGTAAACAGCAGACAGACCTGAATCCTTATCTTTACAAGGTCGACCTCAGAACTTTGTTCAGTTTGTCTCGGTGACGGATAATGGAAGGAAGGGCAGGCAACTGGTCGACTTCATTTAAATAAACAAATAAAAAATAAGATAAACTCTCAGGAATAGATAAATAATAACAAAAAAATTGTAAAGTGGAGAAAGCGAGAGCGCGCGAATGCACTCAAGCAAACACAAACAGCACAGCACGATGCGTATTTTTTTTAAAATTGACACATAAATCATAAATAAATCATAAATAAAAATAAGTGGAAAAGGCGAGAGTGTGCGAGCACACAGAAGCAACGACAAGCAGCGCAGCTTGATGCGTAGTAAAAAAAATAATAAATAGACAACTGGTCGACCTCATTAGAAAAAAAAACACAAAAGATTAGATAGACAAACAAACAAACACATAAATGTGGAGAGAAGGGCAGTGCGCGCAGGAGCAAAGGTAAACAGCAGACAGACCTGAATCCTTATCTTTACAAGGTCGACCTCAGAACTTTGTTCAGTTTGTCTCGGTGACGGATAATGGAAGGACGGGCAGGCAACTGGTCGACTTCATTTAAATAAACAAATAAAAAATAAGATAAACACTCAGGAATAGATAAATAATAACAAAAAAATTGTAAAGTGGAGAAAGCGAGAGCGCGCGAATGCACTCAAGCAAACACAAAGAGCACAGCACGATGCGTATTTTTTTTAAAAATTGACAAAATAAATCAAAATTAAATCAAAAATAAAAATAAGTGGAAAAGGCGAGAGTGCGCGAGCACACAGGAGCAAAGACAAGCAGCGCAGCTTGATGCGTAGTAAAAAAAATAATAAATAGACAACTGGTGGACCTCATTAGAAATAAAAACCCAAAAGATTAGATAGACAAACAAACAAACACATAAATGTGGAGAGAAGGGCAGTGCGGGCAGGAGCAAAGGTAAACAGCAGACAGACCTGGATCCTTATCTTTACAAGGTCGACCTCAGAACTTTGTTCAGTTTGTCTCGGAGACGGATAATGGAAGGTAGGGCAGGCAACTGGTCGACTTCATTTAAATAAACAAATAAAAAATAAGATAAACTCTCAGGAATAGATAAATAATAACAAAAAAATTGTAAAGTGGAGAAAGCGAGAGCGCGCGAATGCACTCAAGCAAACACAAACAGCACAGCACGATGCGTATTTTTTTAAAAAATTGACAAAATAAATAAAAAATAAATCAAAAATGAAAATAAGTGGGAAAGGCGAGAGTGCGCGAGCACACAGGAGCAAAGACAAGCAGCGCAGCTTGATGCGTAGTAAAAAAAATAATAAATAGACAACTGGTCGACCTCATTAGAAATAAAAACCCAAAAGATTAGATAGACAAACAAACAAACACATAAATGTGGAGAGAAGGGCAGGGCGCGCAGGAGCAAAGGTAAACAGCAGACAGACCTGAATCCTTATCTTTACAAGGTCGACCTCAGAACTTTGTTCAGTTTGTCTCGGTGACGGATAATGGAAGGAAGGGCAGGCAACTGGTCGACTTCATTTAAATAAACAAATAAAAAATAAGATAAACTCTCAGGAATAGATAAATAATAACAAAAAAATTGTAAAGTGGAGAAAGCGAGACCGGGCGAATGCACTCAAGCAAACACAAACAGCACAGCACGATGCGTATTTTTTTTTAAAATTGACAAAATAAATCAAAAATAAATCAAAAATAAAAATAAGTGGAAAAGGCGAGAGTGCGCGAGCACACAGGAGCAAAGACAAGCAGCGCAGCTTGATGTGTAGTAAAAAAAATAATAAATAGACAACTGGTCGACCTCATTAGAAATAAAAACCCAAAAGATTAGATAGACAAACAAACAAACACATAAATGTGGAGAGAAGGGCAGTGCGCGCAGGAGCAAAGGTAAACAGCAGACAGACCTGAATCCTTATCTTTACAAGGTCGACCTCAGAATTTTGTTCAGTTTGTCTCGGTGACGAATAATGGAAGGAAGGGCAGGCAACTGGTCGACTTCATTTAAATAAAGAAATAAAAAATAAGATAAACTCTCAGGAATAGATAAATAATAACAAAAAAATTGTAAAGTGGAGAAAGCGCGAGCGCGCGAATGCACTCAAGCAAACACAAACAGCACAGCACGATGCGTATTTTTTTTTAAAAAATTGACAAAATAAATCAAAAATAAATCAAAAATAAAAATAAGTGGAAAATGCGAGAGTGCGCGAGCACACAGGAGCAAAGACAAGCAGCGCAGCTTGATGCGTAGTAAAAAAAATAATAAATAGACAACTGCTCGACCTCATTAGAAATAAAAACCCAAAAGATTAGACAGACAAACAAACAAACACATAAATTTGGAGAGAAGGGCAGTGCGCGCAGTAGCAAAGGTAAACAGCAGACAGACCTGAATCCTTATCTTTACAAGGTCGACCTCAGAACTTTATTCAGTTTGTCTCGGTGACGGATAATGGAAGGAAGGGCAGGCAACTGGTCGACTTCATTTAAATAAACAAATAAAAAATAAGATAAACTCTCAGGAATAGATAAATAATAACAAAAAAATTGTAAAGTGGAGAAAGCGAGAGCGCGCGAATGCACTCAAGCAAACACAAACAGCACAGCACGATGCGTATTTTTTTTTAAAATTGACAAAATAAATCAAAAATAAATCATAAATAAAAATAAGTGGAAAAGGCGAGAGTGCTCGAGCACACAGGAGCAAAGACAAGCAGCGCAGCTTGATGCGTAGTAAAAAAAATAATAAATAGACAACTGGTCGACCTCATTAGAAATAAAAACCCAAAAGATTAGATAGACAAACAAACAAACACATAAATGTGGAGAGAAGGGCAGTGCGGGCAGGAGCAAAGGTAAACAGCAGACAGACCTGAATCCTCATCTTTACAAGGTCGACCTCAGAACTTTGTTCAGTTTGTCTCGGTGACGGATAATGGAAGGAAGGGCAGGCAACTGGTCGACTTCATTTAAATAAACAAATAAAAAATAAGATAAACTCTCAGGAATAGATAAATAATAACAAAAAAATTGTAAAGTGGAGAAAGCGAGAGCGCGCGAATGCACTCAAGCAAACACAAACAGCACAGCACGATGCGTATTTTCTTTAAAATTGACAAAATAAATCAAAAATAAATCAAAAATAAAAATAAGTGGAAAAGGCGAGAGTGCGCGAGCACACAGGAGCCAAGACAAGCAGCGCAGCTTGATGCGTAGTAAAAAAAATAATAAATAGACAACTGGTCGACCTCATTAGAAATAAAAACCCAAAAGATTAGATAGACAAACAAACAAACACATAAATGTGGAGAGAAGGGCAGTGCGCGCAGGAGCAAAGGTAAACAGCAGACAGACCTGAATCCTTACCTTTACAAGGTCGACCTCAGAACTTTGTTCAGTTTGTCTCGGTGACGGATAATGGAAGGAAGGGCAGGCAACTGGTCGACTTCATTTAAATAAACAAATAAAAAATAAGATAAACTCTCAGGAATAGATAAATAATAACAAAAAAATTGTAAAGTGCAGAAAGCGAGAGCGCGCGAATGCACTCAAGCAAACACAAACAGCACAGCACGTTGCGTATTTTTTTTAAAATTGACAAAATAAATCAAAAATAAAAATAAGTGGAAAAGGCGAGAGTGCGGGAGCACACAGGAGCAAAGACAAGCAGCGCAGCTTGATGCGTAGTAAAAAAAATAATAAATAGACAACTGGTCGACCTCATTAGAAATAAAAACCCAAAAGATTAGACAGACAAACAAACAAACACATAAATTTGGAGAGAAGGGCAGTGCGCGCAGTAGCAAAGGTAAACAGCAGACAGACCTGAATCCTTATCTTTACAAGGTCGACCTCAGAACTTTATTCAGTTTGTCTCGGTGACGGATAATGGAAGGAAGGGCAGGCAACTGGTCGACTTCATTTAAATAAACAAATAAAAAATAAGATAAACTCTCAGGAATAGATAAATAATAACAAAAAAATTGTAAAGTGGAGAAAGCGAGAGCGCGCGAATGAACTCAAGCAAACACAAACAGCACAGCACGATGCGTATTTTTTTTAAAAATTGACAAAATAAATCAAAAATAAATCAAAAATAAAAATAAGTGGAAAAGGCGAGAGTGCGCGAGCACACAGGAGCAAAGACAAGCAGCGCAGCTTGATGCGTAGTAAAAAAAATAATAAATAGACAACTGGTCGACCTCATTAGAAATAAAAACCCAAAAGATTAGATAGACAAACAAACAAACACATAAATGTGGAGAGAAGGGCAGTGCGCGCAGGAGCAAAGGTAAACAGCAGACAGACCTGAATCCTTATCTTTACAAGGTCGACCTCAGAACTTTGTTCAGTTTGTCTCGGTGACGGATAATGGAAGGAAGGGCAGGCAACTGGTCGACTTCATTTAAATAAACAAATAAAAAATAAGATAAACTCTCAGGAATAGATAAATAATAACAAAAAAATTGTAAAGTGGAGAAAGCGAGAGCGCGCGAATGCACTCAAGCAAACACAAACAGCACAGCACGATGCGTATTTTTTTTTAAATTGACACATAAATCATAAATAAATCATAAATAAAAATAAGTGGAAAAGGCGAGAGTGTGCGAGCACACAGAAGCAAAGACAAGCAGCGCAGCTTGATGCATAGTAAAAAAAATAATAAATAGACAACTGGTCGACCTCATTAGAAAAAAAAACACAAAAGATTAGATAGACAAACAAACAAACACATAAATGTGGAGAGAAGGGCAGTGCGCGCAGGAGCAAAGGTAAACAGCAGACAGACCTGAATCCTTATCTTTACAAGGTCGACCTCAGAACTTTGTTCAGTTTGTCTCGGTGACGGATAATGGAAGGACGGGCAGGCAACTGGTCGACTTCATTTAAATAAACAAATAAAAAATAAGATAAACACTCAGGAATAGATAAATAATAACAAAAAAATTGTAAAGTGGAGAAAGCGAGAGCGCGCGAATGCACTCAAGCAAACACAAAGAGCACAGCACGATGCGTATTTTTTTTAAAAATTGACAAAATAAATCAAAATTAAATCAAAAATAAAAATAAGTGGAAAAGGCGAGAGTGCGCGAGCACACAGGAGCAAAGACAAGCAGCGCAGCTTGATGCGTAGTAAAAAAAATAATAAATAGACAACTGGTGGACCTCATTAGAAATAAAAACCCAAAAGATTAGATAGACAAACAAACAAACACATAAATGTGGAGAGAAGGGCAGTGCGGGCAGGAGCAAAGGTAAACAGCAGACAGACCTGGATCCTTATCTTTACAAGGTCGACCTCAGAACTTTGTTCAGTTTGTCTCGGAGACGGATAATGGAAGGAAGGGCAGGCAACTGGTTGACTTCATTTAAATAAACAAATAAAAAATAAGATAAACTCTCAGGAATAGATAAATAATAACAAAAAAATTGTAAAGTGGAGAAAGCGAGAGCGCGCGAATGCACTCAAGCAAACACAAACAGCACAGCACGATGCGTATTTTTTTAAAAAATTGACAAAATAAATAAAAAATAAATCAAAAATGAAAATAAGTGGGAAAGGCGAGAGTGCGCGAGCACACAGGAGCAAAGACAAGCAGCGCAGCTTGATGCGTAGTAAAAAAAATAATAAATAGACAACTGGTCGACCTCATTAGAAATAAAAACCCAAAAGATTAAATAGACAAACAAACAAACACATAAATGTGGAGAGAAGGGCAGGGCACGCAGGAGCAAAGGTAAACAGCAGACAGACCTGAATCCTTATCTTTACAAGGTCGACCTCAGAACTTTGTTCAGTTTGTCTCGGTGACGGATAATGGAAGGAAGGGCAGGCAACTGGTCGACTTCATTTAAATAAACAAATAAAAAATAAGATAAACTCTCAGGAATAGATAAATAATAACAAAAAAATTGTAAAGTGGAGAAAGCGAGACCGGGCGAATGCACTCAAGCAAACACAAACAGCACAGCACGATGCGTATTTTTTTTTAAAATTGACAAAATAAATCAAAAATAAATCAAAAATAAAAATAAGTGGAAAAGGCGAGAGTGCGCGAGCACACAGGAGCAAAGACAAGCAGCGCAGCTTGATGTGTAGTAAAAAAAATAATAAATAGACAACTGGTCGACCTCATTAGAAATAAAAACCCAAAAGATTAGATAGACAAACAAACAAACACATAAATGTGGAGAGAAGGGCAGTGCGCGCAGGAGCAAAGGTAAACAGCAGACAGACCTGAATCCTTATCTTTACAAGGTCGACCTCAGAATTTTGTTCAGTTTGTCTCGGTGACGAATAATGGAAGGAAGGGCAGGCAACTGGTCGACTTCATTTAAATAAAGAAATAAAAAATAAGATAAACTCTCAGGAATAGATAAATAATAACAAAAAAATTGTAAAGTGGAGAAAGCGAGAGCGCGCGAATGCACTCAAGCAAACACAAACAGCACAGCACGATGCGTATTTTTTTTAAAAAATTGACAAAATAAATCAAAAATAAATCAAAAATAAAAATAAGTGGAAAATGCGAGAGTGCGCGAGCACACAGGAGCAAAGACCAGCAGCGCAGCTTGATGCGTAGTAAAAAAAATAATAAATAGACAACTGCTCGACCTCATTAGAAATAAAAACCCAAAAGATTAGACAGACAAACAAACAAACACATAAATTTGGAGAGAAGGGCAGTGCGCGCAGTAGCAAAGGTAAACAGCAGACAGACCTGAATCCTTATCTTTACAAGGTCGACCTCAGAACTTTATTCAGTTTGTCTCGGTGACGGATAATGGAAGGAAGGGCAGGCAACTGGTCGACTTCATTTAAATAAACAAATAAAAAATAAGATAAACTCTCAGGAATAGATAAATAATAACAAAAAAATTGTAAAGTGGAGAAAGCGAGAGCGCGCGAATGCACTCAAGCAAACACAAACAGCACAGCACGATGCGTATTTTTTTTTAAAATTGACAAAATAAATCAAAAATGAATCATAAATAAAAATAAGTGGAAAAGGCGAGAGTGCTCGAGCACACAGGAGCAAAGACAAGCAGCGCAGCTTGATGCGTAGTAAAAAAAATAATAAATAGACAACTGGTCGACCTCATTAGAAATAAAAACCCAAAAGATTAGATAGACAAACAAACAAACACATAAATTTGGAGAGAAGGGCAGTGCGCGCAGTAGCAAAGGTAAACAGCAGACAGACCTGAATCCTTATCTTTACAAGGTCGACCTCAGAACTTTATTCAGTTTGTCTCGGTGACGGATAATGGAAGGAAGGGCAGGCAACTGGTCGACTTCATTTAAATAAACAAATAAAAAATAAGATAAACTCTCAGGAATAGATAAATAATAACAAAAAAATTGCAAAGTGGAGAAAGCGAGAGCGCGCGAATGCACTCAAGCAAACACAAACAGCACAGCACGATGCGTATTTTTTTTTAAAATTGACAAAATAAATCAAAAATAAATCAAAAATAAAAATAAGTGGAAAATGCGAGAGTGCGCGAGCACACAGGAGCAAAGACAAGCAGCGCAGCTTGATGCGTAGTAAAAAAAATAATAAATAGACAACTGGTCGACCTCATTAGAAATAAAAACCCAAAAGATTAGATAGACAAACAAACACATAAATGTGGAGAGAAGGGCAGTGCGGGCAGGAGCAAAGGTAAACAGCAGACAGACCTGAATCCTCATCTTTACAAGGTCGACCTCAGAACTTTGTTCAGTTTGTCTCGGTGACGGATAATGGAAGGAAGGGCAGGCAACTGGTCGACTTCATTTAAATAAACAAATAAAAAATAAGATAAACTCTCAGGAATAGATAAATAATAACAAAAAAATTGTAAAGTGGAGAAAGCGAGAGCGCGCGAATGCACTCAAGCAAACACAAACAGCACAGCACGATGCGTATTTTCTTTAAAATTGACAAAATAAATCAAAAATAAATCAAAAATAAAAATAAGTGGAAAAGGCGAGAGTGCGCGAGCACACAGGAGCCAAGACAAGCAGTGCAGCTTGATGCGTAGTAAAAAAAATAATAAATAGACAACTGGTCGACCTCATTAGAAATAAAAACCCAAAAGATTAGATAGACAAACAAACAAACACATAAATGTGGAGAGAAGGGCAGTGCGCGCAGGAGCAAAGGTAAACAGCAGACAGACCTGAATCCTTACCTTTACAAGGTCGACCTCAGAACTTTGTTCAGTTTGTCTCGGTGACGGATAATGGAAGGAAGGGCAGGCAACTGGTCGACTTCATTTAAATAAACAAATAAAAAATAAGATAAACTCTCAGGAATAGATAAATAATAACAAAAAAATTGTAAAGTGCAGAAAGCGAGAGCGCGCGAATGCACTCAAGCAAACACAAACAGCACAGCACGTTGCGTATTTTTTTTAAAATTGACAAAATAAATCAAAAATAAAAATAAGTGGAAAAGGCGAGAGTGCGGGAGCACACAGGAGCAAAGACAAGCAGCGCAGCTTGATGCGTAGTAAAAAAAATAATAAATAGACAACTGGTCGACCTCATTAGAAATAAAAACCCAAAAGATTAGACAGACAAACAAACAAACACATAAATTTGGAGAGAAGGGCAGTGCGCGCAGTAGCAAAGGTAAACAGCAGACAGACCTGAATCCTTATCTTTACAAGGTCGACCTCAGAACTTTATTCAGTTTGTCTCGGTGACGGATAATGGAAGGAAGGGCAGGCAACTGGTCGACTTCATTTAAATAAACAAATAAAAAATAAGATAAACTCTCAGGAATAGATAAATAATAACAAAAAAATTGTAAAGTGGAGAAAGCGAGAGCGCGCGAATGCACTCAAGCAAACACAAACAGCACAGCACGATGCGTATTTTTTTTAAAAATTGACAAAATAAATCAAAAATAAATCAAAAATAAAAATAAGTGGAAAAGGCGAGAGTGCGCGAGCACACAGGAGCAAAGACAAGCAGCGCAGCTTGATGCGTAGTAAAAAAAATAATAAATAGACAACTGGTCGACCTCATTAGAAATAAAAACCCAAAAGATTAGATAGACAAACAAACAAACACATAAATGTGGATAGAAGGGCAGTGTGCGCAGGAGCAAAGGTAAACAGCAGACAGACCTGAATCCTTATCTTTACAAGGTCGACCTCAGAACTTTGTTCAGTTTGTCTCGGTGACGGATAATGGAAGGAGGGCAGGCAACTGGTCGACTTCATTTAAATAAACAAATAAAAAATAAGATAAACTCTCAGGAATAGATAAATAATAACAAAAAAATTGTAAAGTGGAGAAAGCGAGAGCGCGCGAATGCACTCAAGCAAACACAAAGAGCACAGCACGATGCGTATTTTTTTTAAAAATTGACAAAATAAATCAAAATTAAATCAAAAATAAAAATAAGTGGAAAAGGCGAGAGTGCGCGAGCACACAGGAGCAAGACAAGCAGCGCAGCTTGATGCGTAGTAAAAAAAATAATAAATAGACAACTGGTGGACCTCATTAGAAAAAAAACCAAAAGATTAGATAGACAAACAAACAAACACATAAATGTGGAGAGAAGGGCAGTGCGGGCAGGAGCAAAGGTAAACAGCAGACAGACCTGGATCCTTATCTTTACAAGGTCGACCTCAGAACTTTGTTCAGTTTGTCTCGGAGACGGATAATGGAAGGAACGGGCAGGCAACTGGTTGACTTCATTTAAATAAACAAATAAAAAATAAGATAAACTCTCAGGAATAGATAAATAATAACAAAAAAATTGTAAAGTGGAGAAAGCGAGAGCGCGCGAATGCACTCAAGCAAACACAAACAGCACAGCACGATGCGTATTTTTTTAAAAAATTGACAAAATAAATCAAAAATAAATCAAAAATGAAAATAAGTGGGAAAGGCGAGAGTGCGCGAGCACACAGGAGCAAAGACAAGCAGCGCAGCTTGATGCGTAGTAAAAAAAATAATAAATAGACAACTGGTCGACCTCATTAGAAATAAAAACCCAAAAGATTAAATAGACAAACAAACAAACACATAAATGTGGAGAGAAGGGCAGGGCACGCAGGAGCAAAGGTAAACAGCAGACAGACCTGAATCCTTATCTTTACAAGGTCGACCTCAGAACTTTGTTCAGTTTGTCTCGGTGACGAATAATGGAAGGAATGGCAGGCAACTGGTCGACTTCATTTAAATAAAGAAATAAAAAATAAGATAAACTCTCAGGAATAGATAAATAATAACAAAAAAATTGTAAAGTGGAGAAAGCGAGAGCGCGCGAATGCACTCAAGCAAACACAAACAGCACAGCACGATGCGTATTTTTTTAAAAATTGACAAAATAAATCAAAAATAAATCAAAAATAAAAATAAGTGGAAAATGCGAGAGTGCGCGAGCACACAGGAGCAAAGACAAGCAGCGCAGCTTGATGCGTAGTAAAAAAAATAATAAATAGACAACTGCTCGACCTCATTAGAAATAAAAACCCAAAAGATTAGACAGACAAACAAACAAACACATAAATTTGGAGAGAAGGGCAGTGCGCGCAGTAGCAAAGGTAAACAGCAGACAGACCTGAATCCTTATCTTTACAAGGTCGACCTCAGAACTTTATTCAGTTTGTCTCGGTGACGGATAATGGAAGGAAGGGCAGGCAACTGGTCGACTTCATTTAAATAAACAAATAAAAAATAAGATAAACTCTCAGGAATAGATAAATAATAACAAAAAAATTGTAAAGTGGAGAAAGCGAGAGCGCGCGAATGCACTCAAGCAAACACAAACAGCACAGCACGATGCGTATTTTTTTTTAAAATTGACAAAATAAATCAAAAATAAATCATAAATAAAAATAAGTGGAAAAGGCGAGAGTGCTCGAGCACACAGGAGCAAAGACAAGCAGCGCAGCTTGATGCGTAGTAAAAAAAATAATAAATAGACAACTGGTCGACCTCATTAGAAATAAAAACCCAAAAGATTAGATAGACAAACAAACAAACACATAAATTTGGAGAGAAGGGCAGTGCGCGCAGTAGCAAAGGTAAACAGCAGACAGACCTGAATCCTTATCTTTACAAGGTCGACCTCAGAACTTTATTCAGTTTGTCTCGGTGACGGATAATGGAAGGAAGGGCAGGCAACTGGTCGACTTCATTTAAATAAACAAATAAAAAATAAGATAAACTCTCAGGAATAGATAAATAATAACAAAAAAATTGCAAAGTGGAGAAAGCGAGAGCGCGCGAATGCACTCAAGCAAACACAAACAGCACAGCACGATGCGTATTTTTTTTTTAAATTGACAAAATAAATCAAAAATAAAAATAAGTGGAAAAGACGAGAGTGCGCGAGCACACAGGAGCAAAGACAAGCAGCACAGGTTTATGCGTAGTAAAAAAAATAATAAATAGACAACTGGTCGACCTCATTAGAAATAAAAACCCAAAATATTAGATATACAAACAAACAAACACATAAATGTGGAGAGAAGGGCAGTGCGCGCAGGAGCAAAGGTAAACAGCAGACAGACCTGAATCCTTATCTTTACAAGGTCGAACTCAGAACTTTGTTCAGTTTGTCTCGGTGACGGATAATGGAAGGAAGGGCAGGCAACTGGTCAACTTCATTTAAATAAACAAATAAAAAATAAGATAAACTCTCAGGAATAGATAAATAATAACAAAAAAATTGTAAAGTGGAGAATGCGAGAGCGCGCGAAAGCACTCAAGCAAACACAAACAGCACAGCACGATGCGTATTTTTTTTAAATTGACAAAATAAATCAAAAATAAATCAAAATAAAAATGAGTTGAAAAGGCGAGAGTGCGCTAGCACACAGGAGCAAAGACAAGCAGCGCAGCTTGATGCGTAGTAAAAAAAATAATAAATAGACAACTGGTCGACCTCACTAGAAATAAAAACCCAAAAGATTAGATAGACAAACAAACAAACACATAAATGTGGAGAGAAGGGCAGTGCGGGCAGGAGCAAAGGTAAACAGCAGACAGACCTGAATCCTCATCTTTACAAGGTCGACCTCAGAACTTTGTTCAGTTTGTCTCGGTGACGGATAATGGAAGGAAGGGCAGGCAACTGGTCGACTTCATTTAAATAAACAAATAAAAAATAAGATAAACTCTCAGGAATAGATAAATAATAACAAAAAAATTGTAAAGTGGAGAAAGCGAGAGCGCGCGAATGCACTCAAGCAAACACAAACAGCACAGCACGATGCGTATTTTCTTTAAAATTGAAAAAATAAATCAAAAATAAATCAAAAATAAAAATAAGTGGAAAAGGCGAGAGTGCGCGAGCACACAGGAGCAAAGACAAGCAGCGCAGCTTGATGCGTAGTAAAAAAAATAATAAATAGACAACTGGTCGACCTCATTAGAAATAAAAACCCAAAAGATTAGATAGACAAACAAACAAACACATAAATGTGGAGAGAAGGGCAGTGCGCGCAGGAGCAAAGGTAAACAGCAGACAGACCTGAATCCTTACCTTTACAAGGTCGACCTCAGAACTTTGTTCAGTTTGTCTCGGTGACGGATAATGGAAGGAAGGGCAGGCAACTGGTCGACTTCATTTAAATAAACAAATAAAAAATAAGATAAACTCTCAGGAATAGATAAATAATAACAAAAAAAATTGTAAAGTGCAGAAAGCGAGAGCGCGCGAATGCACTCAAGCAAACACAAACAGCACAGCACGTTGCATATTTTTTTTAAAATTGACAAAATAAATCAAAAATAAAAATAAGTGGAAAAGGCGAGAGTGCGGGAGCACACAGGAGCAAAGACAAGCAGCGCAGTTTGATGCGTAGTAAAAAAAATAATAAATAGACAACTGGTCGACCTCATTAGAAATAAAAACCCAAAAGATTAGACAGACAAACAAACAAACACATAAATTTGGAGAGAAGGGCAGTGCGCGCAGTAGCAAAGGTAAACAGCAGACAGACCTGAATCCTTATCTTTACAAGGTTCGACCTCAGAACTTTATTCAGTTTGTCTCGGTGACGGATAATGGAAGGAAGGGCAGGCAACTGGTCGACTTCATTTAAATAAACAAATAAAAATAAGATAAACTCTCAGGAATAGATAAATAATAACAAAAAAATTGTAAAGTGGAGAAAGCGAGAGCGCGCGAATGCACTCAAGCAAACACAAACAGCACAGCACGATGAATTTTTTTAAAAATTGACAATATAAATCAAAAATAAATCAAAAATGAAAATAAGTGGGAAAGGCGAGAGTGCGCGAGCACACAGGAGCAAAGACAAGCAGCGCAGCTTGATGCGTAGTAAAAAAAATAATAAATAGACAACTGGTCGACCTCATTAGAAATAAAAACCCAAAGATTAGATAGACAAACAAACAAACACATAAATGTGGAGAGAAGGGCAGGGCGCGCAGGAGCAAAGGTAAACAGCAGACAGACCTGAATCCTTATCTTTACAAGGTCGACCTCAGAACTTTGTTCAGTTTGTCTCGGTGACGGATAATGGAAGGAAGGGCAGGCAACTGGTCGACTTCATTTAAATAAACAATAAAAAATAAGATAAACTCTCAGGAATAGATAAATAATAACAAAAAAATTGTAAAGTGGAGAAAGCGAGACCGGGCGAATGCACTCAAGCAAACACAAACAGCACAGCACGATGCGTATTTTTTTTAAAATTGACAAAATAAATCAAAAATAAATCAAAAATAAAAATAAGTGGAAAAGGCGAGAGTGCGCGAGCACACAGGAGCAAAGACAAGCAGCGCAGCTTGATGTGTAGTAAAAAAAATAATAAATAGACAACTGGTCGACCTCATTAGAATAAAAACCCAAAAGATTAGATAGACAAACAAACAAACACATAAATGTGGAGAGAAGGGCAGTGCGCGCAGGAGCAAAGGTAAACAGCAGACAGACCTGAATCCTTATCTTTACAAGGTCGACCTCAGAACTTTGTTCAGTTTGTCTCGGTGACGGATAATGGAAGGAAGGGCAGGCAACTGGTCGACTTCATTTAAATAAAGAAGTAAAAAATAAGATAAACTCTCAGGAATAGATAAATAATAACAAAAAAAATTGTAAAGTGGAGAAAGCGAGAGGCGCGCGAATGCACTCAAGCAAACACAAACAGCACAGCACGATGCGTATTTTTTTAAAAAATTGACAAAATAAATCAAAAATAAATCAAAAATAAAAATAAGTGGAAAATGCGAGAGTGCGCGAGCACACAGGAGCAAAGACAAGCAGCGCAGCTTGATGCGTAGTAAAAAAAATAATAAATAGACAACTGCTCGACCTCATTAGAAAAAAAAACCCAAAAGATTAGATAGACAAACAAACAAACACATAAATGTGGAGAGAAGGGCAGTGCGCGCAGGAGCAAAGGTAAACAGCAGACAGACCTGAATCCTTATCTTTACAATGTCGACCTCAGAACTTTGTTCAGTTTGTCACGGTGACGGATAATGGAAGGAAGGGCAGGCAACTGGTCGACTTCATTTAAATAAACAAATAAAAATAAGATAAACTCTCAGGAATAGATAAATAATAACAAAAAAATTGTAAAGTGGAGAAAGCGAGAGCGCGCGAATGCACTCAAGCAAACACAAACAGCACATCACGATGAATTTTTTTTAAAAATTGACAAAATAAATCAAAATAAATCAAAAATAAAAATAAGTGGAAAATGCGAGAGTGCGCGAGCATACAGGAGCAAAGACAAGCAGGACATCTTGATGCGTAGTAAAAAAAATAATAAATAGACAACTGGTCGACCTCATTAGAAATAAAAACCCAAAAGATTAGATAGACAAACAAACAAACACATAAATGTGGAAAGAAGGGTAGTGCGGGCAGGAGCAAAGGTAAACAGCAGACATCCTTAATCCTTATGTTACAAGGTCGACCTCAGAACTTTGTTCAGTTTGTCTCGGTGACGGATAATTGAAGGAAGGGCAGGCAACTGTCGACTTCATTTAAATAAACAAATAAAAAATAAGATAAACTCTCAGGAATAGATAAATAACAACAAAAAAATTGTAAAGTGGAGAAAGCGATAGCGCGAGATTGCACTCAAGCAAACACAAACAGCACAGCACGATGCAGTTTTTTTTTAAATTGACAAAATAAATCAAAAATAAAAATAAGTGGAAAAGGCGAGAGTGCGCGAGCACACAGGAGCAAAGACAAGCAGCGCAGCTTGATGCCTATTAAAAAAAATAATAAATAGACAACTGTCGACCTCATTAGAAATAAAAACCCAAAAGATTAGATAGACAAACAAACAAACACATAAATGTGGAGAGAAGGGAAGTGCGCGCAGGAGCAAAGGTAAACAGCAGACAGACCTGAATCCTTATCTTTACAAGGTCGACCTCAGAACTTTGTTCAGTTTGTCTCGGTGACGGATAATGGAAGGAAGGGCAGGCAACTGGTCGACTTCATTTAAATAAACAAATAAAAAATAAGATAAACTCTCAGGAATAGATAAATAATATCAAAAAAATTGTAAAGTGGAGAAAGCGAGAGCGCGCGAATGCACTCAAGCAAACTCAAACAGCACAGCACGATGCGTATTTTTTTTAAAAATTGACAAAATAAATAAAAAATATATCAAAAATAAAAATAAGTGGAAAAGGCGAGAGTGCGCGAGCACACAGGAGCAAAGACAAGCAGCGCAGCTTGATGCGTAGTAAAAAAATAATAAATAGACAACTGGTCGACCTCATTAGAAATAAAAACCCAAAGATTAGATAGACAAACAAACAAACACATAAATGTGGAGAGAAGGGCAGTGCGCGCAGGAGCAAAGGTAAACAGCAGACAGACCTGAATCCTTATCTTTACAAGGTCGACCTCAGAACTTTGTTCAGTTTGTCTCGGTGACGGATAATGGAAGGAAGGGCAGGCAACTGGTCGACTTCATTTAAATAAACAAATAAAAAATAAGATAAACTCTCAGGAATAGATAAATAATAACAAAAAATTGTAAAGTGGAGAAAGCGAGAGCGCGCGAATGCACTCAAGCAAACACAAACAGCACAGCACGATGCGTATTTTTTTTTAAAGTTGACAAAATAAATCAAAAATAAATCAAAAATAAAAATAAGTGGAAAAGGCGAGAGTGCGCGAGCACACAGGAGCAAAGACAAGCAGCGCAGCTTGATGCGTAGTAAAAAAAATAATAAATAGACAACTGGTCGACCTCTTTAGAAATAAAAACCCAAAAGATTAGATAGACAAACAAACAAACAATAAATGTGGAGAGAAGGGCAGTGCGCGCAGGAGCAAAGGTAAACAGCAGACAGACCTGAATCCTTATCTTTACAAGGTCGACCTCAGAACTTTGTTCAGTTTTTCTCGGTGACGGGTAATGGAAGGAAGGGCAGGCAACTGGTCGACTTCATTTAAATAAACAAATAAAAAATAAGATAAACTCTCAGGAATAGATAAATAATAACAAAAAAATTGTAAAGTGGAGAAAGCGAGAGCGCGCGAATGCACTCAAGCAAACACAAACAGCACAGCACGATGCGTATTTTTTTTAAAATTGACAAAATACATCAAAAATAAATCAAAAATAAAAATAAGTGGAAAGGCGAGAGTGCGCGAGCACACAGGAGCAAAGACAAGCAGCGCAGCTTGGTGCGTAGTAAAAAAAATAATAAATAGACAACTGGTCGACCTCATTAGAAATAAAAACCCAAAGATTAGATAGACAAACAAACACATAAATGTGGAGAGAAGGGCAGTGCGCGCAGGAGCAAAGGTAAACAGCAGACAGACCTGAATCCTTATCTTTACAAGGTCGACCTCAGAACTTTGTACAGTTTGTCTCGGTGACGGATAATGGAAGGAAGGGCAGGCAACTGGTCGACTTCATTTAAATAAACAAATAAAAAATAAGATAAACTCTCAGGAATAGATAAATAATAACAAAAAAATTGTAAAGTGGAGAAAGCGAGAGCGCGCGAATGCACTCAAGCAAACACAAACAGCACAGCACGATGCGTATTTTTTTTTAAATTGAGAAAATAAATCAAAATTAAATCAAAAATAAAAATAAGTGGAAAAGGCGAGAGTGCGAGCACACAGGAGCAAAGACAAGCAGCGCAGCTTGATGCGTAGTAAAAAAAATAATAAATAGACAACTGGTGGACCTCATTAGAAATAAAAACCCAAAAGATTAGATAGACAAACAAACAAACACATAAATGTGGAGAGAAGGGCAGTGCGGGCAGTAGCAAACGTAAACAGCAGACAGACCTGGATCCTTATCTTTACAAGGTCGACCTCAGAACTTTGTTCAGTTTGTCTCGGAGACGGATAATGGAAGGAAGGGCAGGCAACTGGTCGACTTCATTTAAATAACAAATAAAAAATAAGATAAACTCTCAGGAATAGATAAATAATAACTAAAAAATTGTAAAGTGGAGAAAGCGAGAGCGGCGCGAATGCACTCAAGCAAACACAAACAGCACAGCACGATGCGTATTTTTTTAAAAATTGACAAAATAAATCAAAAATAAATCAAAAATGAAAATAGTGGAAAAGGCGAGAGTGCGCGAGCACACAGGAGCAAAGACAAGCAGCGCATCTTGATGCGTAGTAAAAAAAATAATAAATAGACAACTGGTCGACCTCATTAGAAATAAAAACCCAAAAGATTAGATATACAAACAAACAAACACATAAATGTGGAGAGAAGGGCAGTGCGCGCAGGAGCAAAGGTAACAGCAGACAGACCTGAATCCTTATCTTTACAAGGTCGACCTCAGAACTTTGTTCAGTTTGTCTCGGTGACGGATAATGGAAGGAAGGGCAGGCAACTGGTCGACTTCATTTAAATAAACAATAAAAATAAGATAAACTCTCAGGAATAGATAAATAATAACAAAAAAATTGTAAGTGGAGAAAGCGAGAGCGCGCGAATGCACTCAAGCAAACACAAACAGCACAGCACGATGAATTTTTTTTTAAAATTGACAAAATAAATCAAAAATAAATCAAAAATAAAAATAAGTGGAAAATGCGAGAGTGCGCGAGCATACAGGAGCAAAGACAAGCAGCACAGCTTGATGCGTAGTAAAAAAAATAATAAATAGACAACTGGTCGACCTCATTAGAAATAAAAACCAAAAGATTAGATAGACAAACAAACAAACACATAAATGTGGA
>NW_025957541.1:0-85890 GCF_023159225.1 Perognathus longimembris pacificus
CTTGTGTTTCCTCTGCCCATTTGGTATGGGAAATCCAATCTAGAAACACTTGTGAGCACTGTTGAAGACCTCATGCATACCTTACCAAGATCTGTTGTGTAAATCTTTGAAGTTCACAATTATATAGAGATACCTTGTATACCTGTATGTTATATGAGATTGGTGTTCCTGAAGAATACAATTTTGATATAACAACAAATCCTGTACCCTGTACTCAGTAGTTACGTATTTACTGTTACAATCATATGAGCAAATTTTGTTAGTATATTAAGTTCTTTTTGGACTGGCTGGCTTTGTCTTTGAACCCATTTGATTCACTCTGATTGAGCAGGGATACCCTCTCCCCAATAACCTGAGATCAATGGAATCTGGAGTTCCTGTAAATAAGTCAGGAGGGTCAGTTAGCGGCAATGAAGAGAAAAGAGTAAAATAATATGGGGGAGGGTGATAATTGTGGGTTATTTACAGTGACGTGGAAATGTGAAGAAGAGTAGTATTGGTAGAACGAAGACGTTTAAAAGGATAGACAATTCAGTTAACAGAGAAGAGTGGAGGTGTTATTCCAGGGAAAGTAATTTTAAAGAAAGAGAATGTGAAGAGGAAAATAAAGAAAAAATAGTGGAAGACAAATGCACAAAACAGAGAAAATTTATTTTAAAGAAGTGAAAAAAAAAACTGGAAAATCAAATAACCGAAAAATTTTTTTGCTAAAAACAAACAGGTAAAAAAAGAATATAAAAACTCAATGACATTACAGAAATGGAAAAAATAAATAAAATCTTAAAAAATCTTGGGAACAAATGGAGTCTTCCTTCCTTGTTTGGATGGGCTTTCTAGTCTCTGGTTTCCTTGCAATGGCTAGCAGTATATTTTGCTGCTTACCATGTTTGACTTGCTTTCAGTATTCGGGGGTGGATCTGCTTTGAACTGCATCCCTTGTTGGTAATATCCTGGGTTACTCTGGTTCACACAGCTTGCAAGTGGGACTTGGGTATCCTCTGTGGATGGGGCACATGCATAGTTTTGGGAACCCTGTCTCCTCTAGTGTACTGTTGGGCCATTGAATGTGTATTCTAATTAGATGGATATCCAAATAGTTGCTGGCTTTTAGTGCTTGAATTGTGTTCTTCCAGGCTGTCCTTCATCAAAAATTTTAATGGAGAGTTTTGACATGATTCTGATATGTTTTCTTGTTGTAGAGTTCTGAACTCTTTAATTTTTTGTGTCTGGTTGTTTTTCCTGTAGGTTATGGTCTCTTAGGTGGTCAGGATGCTTCTTCTGCTTCTGTAAGGCTTCCGCTTTGAGATTGGTGTAATTCTCTGCAATAATTCTATTGAATATGAGTGGTATATCTCTGCTCTGATATACTATTCCTTTATTCTTTCCAACAATGTGCAGATTATGTCTCCTGAATTTGTCCTGTGTTTCGTGGATAAATCCTACATGATGTTTGATGGCGTTTTCGAGTGTGATAGTCCCTCTGTCGAATATCAGTGGAGTTGTCTTAGATCATGAGATCCTCGATTCTTCTTTTCGGTCCTTGGATATGCAGACTCCAATATGATTAGCTTTATGGAAATTGACCTGTTATTGGTAGCTTGATCAGCTATCCATGTGATAGTTCCTTATGTGAAGTAATTGAATTTTGAGTCTTTTTCATGCACTGTTGGCCTCAATATATGAGGTTCTTCTTTAGATGAGGAGTTGGCTGTATCTATTTTTACTTCCATTTCTTTCCTTATTTTTGATGTACCATCAAGAAATAGTTTCTGTGTTCCTGACATTTGTTTTTATGGGATCATGTGTTGATTCTTCTGGCAATTTCAGCTGTCATAGCAAGAACATTTTTCTGTATTTCATCAGTATTGTTATGGGGCTTGGTGGGGGGGTTGACGACCATTTATGAAATTAGTAATAGTTCTTTGTGATTTCGCATCTGGGATGCAGGAGTTATGAAGGCTTGATTCCCCTTTTACTACACATTGGTAGCTCATATGTGGCACCATTATTGAACAAGTATATATCTGTTTCAATATTTAATAGCATTCCTTTCGTCCAGAAGGCTTCCAACATTTCTTATTGACAGTATTCCTTTTTTATGTTTAATATTTTTCCTGATAATGGACATTCTTTTGGGGCTATGTCTAATATGATAGTCATTTTGATTTGCATTTCTCTTGCAGCCTGTGGTATAGAGCACTCATCATGTGTCTCCAGGCCATTCTCAAACCCGACTCAGACCGACTAATAATTGATGGTATTAATTTCATTTTCTTTATAATCGCAAATATTAGCACAACATATATTTTGTAAATATTTGTAATTCAGATAAACTTAAGGACTTCTGTTATGTGAGGTTTGTTTAGAAATACATTTCCCTAGCAACAAGATATATCCCACAATTCACTAACTTTAATATTTAAAATCTGATATTCCTCGAGAGATTACAATCTTTTTATTTGGAATATAGCTAGACACCTGTGTTTAGGGGAACCAGAATCTGTTTTGATGTCGTGAGATTTTACTAAGGACAGTAGAGGTCTCCTTTCATTTCTTTTTGGTCTCAACAAATAAACTAAATACAAATGATAAAGTATGATTTCTTGTCTTGTTTTTGGTTAACTTGAGAGTTTATTGTCACAAGCAATATCATTAATCTAAAGCAAGGAAACATAAACTGCTACACGTCCTAAATTTTAGACTATAGTTGCTATCATGATTTTGAAAATCGTATTCCCTGAGATTTAGCCTTCAAAAGTAGATATAACGGAAAATCAATATGAAAATGACTCATAAATATGCTTATAATATTTGTAAGCTAAGTTGACATGGTAAATAGATATCAAAAGGTCTCAGGGTAAGGCTAGAATTTTTTTGTTTGACAATGTCCTGTGCAAAAGGGGTACAGTTACATAATAAGGCAGTCAGTACATATTATCTGATGTCCCACACACTCAGTGTTCTTTCCCTTCCCTACATCAGGTAGGCATTTGTGCAATACACAGTGTACCAAAATCATATATAGAAACCCATTTAGATTATGCCAAAGAAAATTCACCTAGAACTTTAAATGTAAGGTCAAGAACATAATTCCCCCAGTGCAATTCTCTTGGAGTTGTTTTTGCTTATCCTTATATTCTATGAGCATATGTACATAAGCTGTTGAGCTATTGGGATCCACTGATAACTCTATTCTAGACCTGTTAATGTTTAGTAATTGTTTGGATTTACATACATAATGTAATTTCCTTGACCCAAACCTGTGGAAATACCATTGGAAAAGAAGATACTTGTTTTGCCAACCTGGTCTCTACTTTTTTCTCCCAGCCTACACACAAGCACTCATATATCAAGGAGACTATACCCCTTTGTTATTTGTGTTACAGGCTTTTCTCACTCAACATTATTTGTTCAAGTTCTGCTGACTTCCCTGCGAATACCAATATTTTCTCATTTCAAATCGCTATGTTGAATTCTATTGTGTATAGCACCACATTTTTGGATCCCTTCACCTGTAGTGGGGAATCTGGGTTCTTTTCATATTTTGGCTATTGTGAATGGTGCAGCGATGAATATGTGTTTATAGATATCTTTATAATATCATGAGACCTGTTGATCAAGATTGATGCCTAGTAGAATTATGGCTTGGTCATAGGTTCTGTATATGCTGAGCTTTTTCAGGAACCTCCATACAATTCTCCTAACTGGATGAAATAATTTGCACCTCAACTAACAGTGGAGGAGGCTTCTGTTTTGCCAGCATCCACTCCAGAATTATTATTGCCTGAGTTGAATATAGGATCTTCTCATGACAGTGAGGTGGTATCTCAGGGATGTTTTATTTGCATTTCCTTTACTGCAGGGGATGTTGAAAATTTCCTCATATGTTTAGTTTGCCATTTTTGTCTCTTCTTCTGTGAAGTCGCTCTTTATATCATTTGTCCATTTAATATTTAGTGTACTGGGGTTTTAGAGGGTTAGTTTTTGAATTCTCTGTAGATGATGGAAATTAGGGCTTTGTCTGTTGCTGAGCTGGTGATGATCCTCTCCCATAGGGTTGGATGTCTTTGTAGTTTGGTGGCTATAGCTTTAGTTTCGCAGAAACTTTTTTTTTTCTAGTAGTCCCATTTGTGTAGTCTCTCCCCTATCTGTTGTAAGCTTGGGACTATATTCAGGAAATCCTACCTCTGCCTGTAAGTTCTAGTGTCTCTCCTACACTGTTCTTTACTACTTTCAAGGATTCTGGTGTAATGTTGAGATCCTGAATCCATTTTTAGTTTTTCTTGGTGCATGATGATAAGCTAGGGTCAACTTTGAATTTTCTACTTGTGCCTGCACAATTTTCCCAGCACCAGTAGTTGAAGATGCTATGTTTTCTCTTGTATATATCAGTTCATTGGCGAATATCAGTTGACTGTAAGAATGCAGCTTTATTTCAGGGTCTGCTCTTCAATTTCATTAGCTGTCACATTTTTTTTTTTTGTACCAATACCAGGTTGTTTTTGTTATAATGGTTCTATAATAGAACTTGAAGTCTTGTATTATGAATTCTGCTGTGTTGCTTCTTCGGGGTAGAATTTCTTCGTCTATTCTAGGTCTTATACTGTTCCATATGAATTTGTGGGTTATTTTCTGAATTTCTGGGATGTCTTGGATATTAGATGTGGTCATCTGGAAATAGGGATTGTGGGATTTCTTTTTTGCCAATGTGGATAATTTGATGTCCTCCTCTTGCCTTACTGCTATGGCTGGGGATTCCAGCACTATGTTGAGTAAAAGCAGGGTGGGTGGGCATTATTGTCTTGTTCCTGAGTTCAGGGGAAATGGTCTTAGTTTCTCCCCATTTAATATCATAATAGCAGTTGGTCTGTTGTATATGGCTTTCATTGTTTTAAAGACTATTCTCTCTATTCCTGCTCATTCCAGAGCTTTTAACATGTATGGTTGTTCTATTTTGTCATAGACTATTTGGACATCAGCTGAGATGATAATGTGGTTCTTTGTGTCACCTGTGTTGAATTGTTGAATTATGTTTATTGATTTACAGATGTTGAACCGTCATTGTGTAGGTCCACTGAAGCATAAGTGATCATGATGTATAATGTTCTTGATCAGTCTCTGGAGCCTGTCATCTAATACTTTGTTAAGGGGCTTTGCATCTATATTCTTTAGTAATAATGGTCTATAATTTTCTTTTGTTGTTTGGACTTTGCCTGGTGTGGGGATGAGTCTAATATTAGTTTCATCGAATGAGTTTGGAATTTCCTCCTTAGTTTCTATTTTCAGGAACAGTTGGAGGAGTATTGCTATTAGATCCTCATTGAAGGTTTTGTAGAATTCACTGGGGAAACCTTCCAGGCATCGACTTTTCTTTGGAGACTCTTGATTAGCTCCTGTATCTTGCTGTAAGTTTTTGGTTTATTTCATTGATTTATTTCTTCTTGATTCAGTTTGGGCAGTTTATACTTCTCTAAGAATTGATCCTTTTCTGTAGAAGATTCATACTTTAGCGAGTAAACGTTCTGTTAATAGTGTCTTATGTGTGTTTGAATGTCTTCTTTATTTTTTGTAACTTTTCTTTCATAGTCTCTCATTTAACCAATATGAGTCTCTTCTTTTGTACGTCTTACAATGGGTCTTTCAATTTTATTCGGTTTCTGAAAGAACCAACTTTTTAGTTTTATTTATTTGTTGAATGGACTTTCAAATCTCAATCAGATTTATCTCTTCTTTAAACTTTTTTATCTCTCTCCTCCAAGTTGTTTTAGATTCATCTTTTCCTGTTTTCCTATTTTCTTATTTCTCTCAAGGTTTTACTTTTTACACCTTTTAGCTGCACCATGAGCCTATTTACCAGTTCTTATTCCATTCTTTAATGTGTGCTGTCCAGGCAAACATCTTGAACATCAGCATTGCATTTGCTGTCTCTCATATTTCTTTTTGTTGTATTTTCATTGTCATTGTGGCTTATGAATTCGTTAATTTTGTCCTTAATTTGCTCTCTGTCTCAAATTTTAGATGTATGTTTTGGGTTTAGCCTGCAACTATTTGTGTAGTTTCTGTGGTATCCTTTCTTATTGATGGTTAGGTTTATTCCATTGTGATCAAATAGAATACATGGGATAATGTCAATTCTGTACTATTTGCTGAAGTTCTTTGTGTGTACTATGACATGATTTACTTTTGAGTATGTTCCATGAGCTGCTGAGAAGAATATGTACGGGACCTCTGTGGGGTGAAAAAGTCTACAGCTCTTTCAGATCCATGTAGGATATGGTGTTACTTAGTCTTTGGCTCTCTTTATAATCCCCACAAATTGTCTCAGATAAAGGCTAGATATTTAAGAAAATTAATAAAATTGACAGATCATTTTCAAGAAAAATTAAAGAATGGGAGAAGAGTCCCTCAGGGACTCTCCAGTCATAATTGCCTGGATAATCCAGAGTATCCAAATAATAAATAACAACTATTTCCAGAAACTAAACTAACTAAAGAATGAACACTTGAGGGAAATGGATGAAGTTTTACATAAACATAAACTGCTCAAACTGAGGCAAGAAGATATAAAAAAACTTAAATAAAGCCATGAAATAAAATGAGATACAAAAAGGAATGGAATATCTTCCAATTTAATAAAGCCAAGATGGATTCTCCATCCAATTTTACAAAACTTTCTAAGAGGGGAAACCATCGATTCTCCTCAAGCTCTTTTGCGAAATTTATGTAGAGAGAGAAATCATAACCCTTCTCCATGAAGCTAATATCATGGTAAAACCAGACAAGTACAATACAAAAATGATATTAGAAGGCAATCTTAAATTTGACCAAAGATGCACAACTCCTAAACAAAATATTAGCTAGCAGAATCCAAAAACAGAATACAAAATCCTATGTGGTTTCAGTACAAACTGTGCTGTCATGCCATGTCCCTGAGGGCAGGGGCATACTCTCCAGGGCCAGGATTGTCTTTCTCATCCTTCAATGTTCATGGATAAGGAGAACCAATATTGTAAACTTTCAATATTGCTAAAGATGTTATAGAAATTCACTGAAAACTCATGAAAATCTAACTATATTCTTTAAGGAAATAGGAAAAGCAATACAAAAATTCTTTTGAAATAGGAAGATCTAGAACAGCAAAAGTAATTGAAGGCAAAAGAAGCAGCAACAGAGGTATCAAAATGCCTGCTTTCAAGCTCTATTACAAGAGCATTATTTAAAAAAATACAAACTTCTAATGCCAAAAACGAGATGCATGATGAATACAATATGGCAGAACACCTTCAAAGAAACCAGAGACATGCAGTCAGCTGATATTTGGCAAAGGTATGAGAGACATACAATGGAAAAAAGTAGCATCTTCAATTATTGGAGATGGGGAAAAAGGATCAGCACAGGAATAAAAAATCAAAGCTGACCCTAGCATAATACCAGCACCGATGTCAACTCAAAATGGATTAAGATATCAACATCAAATGTGAATCCTAGTAACTATAATAGAACAGAGTAGCTAAGATATCAGGTCTTCTACGCCTAGGGAGGAACTTCCTGAACAGAGTCTGAGGCACACAACAGATTGGTGAAAGATTGGAAAATGGGACTACATTAAAATAAAAATGTTCTGCACAGCTAAGGTCATGGTCGCGAAACCAGACAGACAGCCAAACAGCAATGCAACAGACAAATATTATAATAGGTTAATGTTTCTCACATGCAGGGGCTACAAGAAACTAATCCCTCCTAAATCCAACAAATCAATCATGAAGTTCACCATGGATCTGAAAACAGACTTCACAGAAGACGAAATAAAAATGGTAATGAAACACAGAAACATAACAACCATCACTGGAATTAAATTATATGTAAATAAAAACAACACTGAAATAACATCTTGCCCAAGTCAGAATGACATGTATTCTGAACTCAAGCAACAACAAGTGCAGGAGGTGATTCCCTGAAATAAGAAATGTACTGAAATTTTGTTGGGAATGTAAACTACTGCAACCACTCTTGAAAAGAGAGTGGAGTATCTTGAATAGAACACCCAAGGTAAAGCACATGTCCCATTCTGAGCAACAAGACCCAGGATAGGACGAGAAAACCTGCACACCCATGTTTATGTTGCACACTTCAAAAAAGCCAAGAAATGGAAACAATTCCAATGTCCCACTATAGATGATTGGATCCAAGGAAATGGTATCTCTATACAAGAGAATCCTACACAACGATTAGAAAACATTTGTAAAACAGTTTTCATTGGGACACAAGCCTGGAACATAGAATGGAGCATTGGCTGGCTGATATGTGTGTGTTAGAAATAAGTAACACAGACATGATGAAGAAAGCAGGACTCAGGTACCAATTCACGGGGAGACAAGGGACATGCTTGAGAGAAAGGTATCCAAAAGTGACACACAAACACTAATGTTTATGTACATAAATTCAGGTGGATAACTATATACTAGCCAATCTGCAAGGAATTGTTTAACAGTTAATAATACTAGAAGCTACAAGCATTAGAGACAAGATTGACAATAGACATTTAAGGATAAAATTTTTTGTTTTGGAAAAAATAATGGAAAAGGAAGTTGGTTTGTACAAGAGGACAATGTGAAGGGAAAAAGGAAAAAAGTGAGTAAGGAAATAACAGCTGTGAGAAGAAATTTATGCACATTTTTCACTCACCTCAATACTCCCTCAACATTTCATTGATTCTTTATTAAAAATCTCTTCATCTATCCTTTGTATTCTTTATTGGTACAATGAAATTGTGCTTTGTGAGTAACTTAAACTCCTATTACCCTAGCACAAGCAATAACTGGAAGTAAATATTATCAGTTGATTCTGGAGAATTTTGAGGCTCTCTTTCTAATTCTGATCCATTAGATAGAGATAATGTGCCAAATTTGGTATACAACATCGAAGTTTTGAAACAATTGGAACATTTCCACATTAGTAATACAGAATCATGTGAATATTCATATACATTTTAGATAATAAGTTATGCCATATGATTTGATTGAATCTTGTTTTTCAAACCTACTGATAGTCGAGACACAAATCCTTCGTCAAACAGGGCTGGTGGTAAACAACTTCTTCTGTTTTCTGTTTTAGAATACTAAAATCAATTTGTAAGACACATATTTGAAATGAAGTTCAAAGACATGAACAACACATACACAGCTAATAAGGGAGAAAAGAACATGAAACAAACGAGAAAATGGAGAGTGTAATCCCAGTTCTCTGATTTACTATAAACCACATAATCACCACTAAACATACTTTCCCCTATGATTTTGTAAAAATAATATGTTTTATGAATGATCACCACTGAGGAAAAGCTGCCATAATAATGTTGGTACATAGTTTTGCGAATATAGTTAAACTTTCAGAAATGTGAAATGATTGTGAAACATTTTCCTGCATAGATATAAATGCTGATTTATTGGAGTTCTTCCTTCTTTAAGTACACAAGAATAATGAATGGATGGTTTATATGACACTCAAAATGACCTGGCCATAAGTAGTTGAAATTACGTCTACTTCCATAATAAATCTTCACTTGTATGTGTTATGAGCATCTTCTGTAACAAGAACAACACTGTATGAGTGGACACGTAAAGTTCATCAAGATTTATATTCAGGTTAATGTAATTTTGCTTCTGAAAATCTATCCAAACTCATACCCAGAAAACCAATTATAAGCAGCAGTAGATTTCCTGAATCTTGTAAGTCTTCTATACGCTGTCTGAATTTGAAAGTGAGATAATCCCCAAATGTAGTTAACTGTTAATGTGTTAATTCCCAATGATTAAATTTGGGCATGTCCTTTTATGTGACTCCATAGTAATTCAAATTTGGAAACCCAGGGTAAATATAATAGAATGTTTTAATTGTTCTTAATATAGTAGAGAAGAATCTTAACCGTTAACAGGTGAAAATTTGAGCACAAAATTCTTCCTTCAATTTTGTCTGCAAATAATTTGGAAATCATTATTTGGCTACTTTACATCACTTGCGCTAATGCATTCCTGTTGTGCCATTTCAGTAGACTTTTGAATTTCTATGTGAAATACTCTTATGTATGTTGGTGAAGTCTTTGGATTGACATGTTGGAATGGTGTTTCAATTTATTTCACTTCCACAGCAAAATAAAAAATGAAATTTCTCCAATACAATAGGGAAGCATACATGATTATGACAATTTAGTAGAAGACATAAACACCTAAGATTGGCTCAGAACATCTTGTTAGGATTTTGGAAAATATGGTTTCCAACACAAACTTGCCTGAAACAATGTGTTTATTGATGCAATTAGAATAAAAGGATTCCCACTAACATCAGGGCATTAGAATATTAATGTGTTTTTTTTTTTTTACTTTCATGCAATATTCTAAGCATATGTACACAGGAGAAACTGTAGACAATTGCCTGTAGACTTGAACTATTCAAACAGCAGTTGACATGCATATATTTATGAAATTTTATTATTGTACAGTGTCTTATAAATTTCCTGCACTAATTCTTAATAAGCAATATATCTGTTTGCTCACAAGAAAGCAATTCACTTTTTCTTTCGTATTTTAATATCAATACCCAGAGATGCTGTTAGATGAAATACATGGATGCTTTGTCATAGAGCAAAACTCATGCAGTTATTTTCTGGTGTTTAAGTAATAAATACTTAAGGGAATACTATGTTTCAATGTTCCTATTACTCCTTTGGAGGGACATAAAATATAATAGTTGATGCCGTAAAGAAATTTCATAGGGATGTAAATGCTTTCACCAAAAATGAGGCAGAATAAATTTTGAAATAGAATTTTCAATAATATTTTGTCTATATTAACTCTTCATTATACAAATATATGAGAGAAATGTAATAGAAATTTCATATGTAGTCTGCTGCCTTCAATTAAACTGTAACACGATAAAAACTGTTTACATGTCAATTCAAAATCTTCTATATTCAAGAAATGGCATCCATTCCCACTCTATGGGAAAACAAGTAGGTTCAGCACTTGTAAGGATGGTGATGAGAGAATCACACAAATGGGCAGCAAATACTATGCATGAAATTTCATGTTCTTTGGGACCTCGGTATTTGTTTCTGAAGTGTTTTAAATAAGTGAGATCAGTATAACGAAATATGCTTTCATTACCCCCCATTTCCGTATATTGGCTTGATATACATTCCTGTGCATGAATTGCTTCTTATATTGCTTATGGAGTAGACCATAAGGATGAAAGGGTCCCCACTATTCTGCTTCCAAGTAGAGTAAGCCTCTAAGAATATTGTTGCAATATATAATTTTTTATTGACCTAAAATGATCGAATGTCAGTGCAAGGGATTAAAAAATTACTACAACAATAACTAAGAAATGTTAAAATCTGTTGCCACTAATGGATTCAGGCTTTGCTTCACAGGCCTATAGACAACAGAAATATAACTTCGAAAAACTATTACTACCTGCACAAGTATAACTATCAAATATTTTCCATGAAGATAATTGGCGCTGCCATTTCTGGGAATTATCTTGGAAATTGATATTTTTTCCTGTACTTTTGGGATGTGTTTCTTGTGCCTAAAGCACTTTGGCACAAAACTGATAGACAAAAGAGATCCAATAAATGATAGATTCCTCGATTGCACCAAAAAATACTGAATTCATCCATGTTATAAAATACGAGATTTCTAATGCATTCTCCTATTTGACTGGCTCAGTTTACATTCAACTATTCCTTGTATTCATGCTTACTTTTAGGTGACACTCCACAATGTAAACATATTTGGCTTTCCTCTATCCTAATGATTATATTGCCCTTTAAATATAAAATTGTTTCCACACTATTGTTTCTCCTGAAATAATGTGGAGATTATTTATTTTAATCCTCACTTCAAACTACCATGTCCTCTCTTTAATACAATTAACATTTTAATTTGCTCTCAGACATCAACCACTACATAATAAACAAAATTTCATATATAGTTTCAATGATATATATGTATATATGATTATGTTTATTTACATAGGGACATGTACAATCAGTGGGTTTCCATTATTTGTGTATGTATATGTCCATGTATGTATATAACGACCTATGTGCTGCTATAATGTAGTGATTCTCATTTTCACAGTGTACCTTTGATAATTTAGGGAATCCATCCGTGAATTGTTAAGTAAACCCATGTATTCACATACACCTGATACAGTGTACAATTTACTACTGTCTTGAAAGAAGAAAGTGAAAGGTATTAAAAGAATCTGAAAATAAATAAGTGAAAACTCCTTTTCATTTAAAGCCGAATGTGTTTTCCATACTACTGCTCTCATACTAATGTTTCTAAGACCCTAAGATATGTAATTTCTCATGTATAAATATTGATTTAAATTGGAGTGGAGCAATCTTATTGTTAAAGTCATTTCAAGCTCACAAGGATACTTGGTTTCTTGATCATTTCATATTGAAATTCTTTGAAAACACAACTTGAAACATTTTGAATTTTACTCAGTAAGGAAAACTTGATTTTTGTCAATATTGACATGACCATTATGTGTTTCATTAGCCGGATCCACCCTTTTATCATCTGGGACCAGTTCTTTAAATATCCAGTCTAAATAATGCCAAAGATAAAGAAACAAAAAACTTCATTGGAATCTATCTTAGGAAGCTAATGGAATCATTACCACACCCAAAATTGATAGTGTCCATTGTTACACAAGTCATGGAGAGCTACGTTTAACAATTTCAGAAAGAAAACGTCCAATTTATATAAATAAATATGTGATGACTACAATCAGAAAGCTTTTATTTCCAATAACTCTTCATCGTGAACTATTTTCTTTGAGGGAATTAGGTTTTTATTGCAAGTCGCCTGATATGTTTTCTTCACAAATACTAAGTCAAAAATAAACAATTATATTTCTGTTGGCTCACATTAAATCAATGCAGGTTTTCCTCGTTATTGTCAGTGCCAAGAGCCGTTGTTAACATCAAGGAAATACATGCATGCTTTGTAATATGTTAAAACTCATGCTGGTGTTTTCACAAGTGAAACTATTAACAGAAAAAATTTACTTTCAATGTTCATATTATTCCTGTAGTGTAATCAAACATTATGATGTTATATCTTACAGCCATTTCATAGGGAACTATATGCTTCCAACAAAAATGATGCAACCTAAACAAACCTTTCTCTTATTTTAGTAAGTTTGCATTATTCAGAGTTGAGAGAAAAATCTAATTGGACTTCCATCTTTATCTGCTATCTTCAATTTCATTGTAACACAATAAAAATAATTTCTATGTCCAGCCAAAAGCTTCTATATATTCACTGACTGAAGCATCCATGTTTACCCCACACCCAGAGGCCAGAAATTCGGATGAGATGAACTCGTTTGTTTTGGTCATTCTGAAGGGCATCCAAATTAGGAGAATAACAGGGAAATACAGGGAATTTATAAATTGATTATATCAAGCAGTCTAAAGGAATAACAACTTCTTTGAAGGGAGAAATGATTAACCTTTTACGCTCTCATGCAAAATGTTTTCCTATTTCTTTAGAAAGAGTTTTTCAGCTTCTATTTGGAAATAAAAATCACACTGCGTCAGATATCCAGGTAGCCCACATTCTTTCTTAATATGGTTTTCCATACTGAAATATTAGCCCCGGAAAGTTCTACTTTTGAGGGGGTCTTTGTGATTATGTTTCCCTAGATGTGTTGGTACACACCAATCCTTGAATTTTGACCATTGGAATAGAAAATTGTGACTTTTCTGGCATGGTTGAAGTCACACTAGTTGATCTTAATTTGAATCTTCCAAGTGTTTCAGCATGTTACACTTTTATCATCATCTCTCTCATCACTTCATAGTTAATAAGTCTTCCACCAATCCAACCTACTTTGTAATATTCAAATTTATAAAACTGCCACGGAATTGGTCACTTCTCTTCAAGTCTCTTGTTACAATAGCTGCAAAATAAATTCATTGTGTTTAATAGCCATGTGAAACTAGTGGATGCAGATATTCGACATCCCATATCCCAGAAACGATTACCACACTTCCAATCCTTGAAGACAGGAGAAATTTTTTCCAAGGTATTCATCCTACTTCCATGAATTTTCCAAAACACAACAGAAATCTCAAGTTCCCCAGTAGCGTTCCAAGAGATCTATCATTGCTCAGAATGAATATCCAGCCATAATCCAATGAAGAATCATAGATTTATTCCAGTGATGACACAGTATTTGAAGCAATTAACAAAAAAAATTAAAAAACACTTTCTATTCATTGCATTTTGAAATAATGCTTTGAACCAATGAATAAGGCACCAGAATAACTTGGGCTGAGAACAGAGGGGAAAATGGAGGCATAAAAAGGAAGAGTTTAGATATCAGTTCTAATTTGTCCATTTTGCATTCTGGCCAAACTTTACTCTATACTAAACTCATAGTTTTACATCAATTTCTGCATTATAAATACTCCACAATGAACGATATATATATATATATATATATATATATTTATATATATATACATATATATACATCTTACAAATATGTAGTATACATATATTATATGATAGATTATGTACATATATATATTAGTAACACAATAATTTCAAGTCAAGTGTATTTTAGTATATTCATTGGGATTTATCCCCTAGAATCATTATGTTACCTGGGAATTGAAGTGAATTATCTAAAACATTACAAAATTTAGATGAAAATCATTTCCCATTCTGGACATGCATTTATTAAGGCAAAGAATATAGGATGAAATTTCTAAGGATAAGAAAGTTGAAAAACTCTATGTAATATGGAAATAGAGACAGTTCTCTTTTGTAATTTAAAGCATTTCAAATGTTTTAGAAAATATTCCACAGTGTGTTTCAGGTATAGAAAATCATCTGTGAAACAGGTTTACCCAAGGACGTCACCCAATATGAATGTGTTTCTCTCAGTGACTATCTCTCATTTTCTCCTAGAATAATGGAATTATGACACAACGAATGGTGATGGATTACCACATTATCAAAATGGATATTTAGAGAAAAATTTGTTACTGCATTTTGGAATGATTAAGTCAATGTTTCTCTGTTTTAAACCTTATGGAGTATTCACCTAGAAAGCCAAAATTATAGCAATCCAATTTTCATTTCTCCTTGTTCTCATACTTCTATTGAGAAATGATTCCCCAGGATTTTGTGTTTTATTAAGACAGTAAAATCATCAAAGAATTTTGGGAAATATTTACATACTTCATAAATTTGAACTCACGTTGTTACCAAAGCGAACAAAATGCCTCTTTGGGATAGCCAAAAATGTAATGTTTCTTGTACAATGATTTCCATTTAATATTTTAAGTACTATACTCAATAATGAAATGATATATTACATATATAAAACATTAAAGCTTTTTTCATAATTATGGTATCCATAGTGAAATTCTAGGTCTTCATGAGGAAGTAAAACAGAGGAGAGTAACCAAAGAATAACTGCTTTATGTGATAAAGGTAGTCCTACTGCAAACTCAGTAATCATATATTAGGTTGTGATGACTACAATTTCAGGTGTTGTTTTAAGGAACTCACCTAACAATTATCAGTATAATGCATTTGGAAACATCACAGCAACTGCTCTAAAAAGGGTAACCTCTTCTTAAAAGAAATGAAATCAGACTTTGCTGCACAAGCATATGGAAAACACAAACGTGTTACTAACAATATTATTACTACTTGCTCAAATATAACTACTAAATAATGTAGAGGAAGATTTTGGCGACATACCTTTCTGGGAACTATCTTGGAAAATGATCTCATATTTTATTTCGTAAAAGTAGGAGTGTTGAACTGGGGAATGTATATTGTATTAACGCAGCTTGGATGAAACCTGATTGACTTAAAGCACCAAATGTTTGCTAGTTGCCAGGATTAAAGCATAAAGTTTGAAATTCAGCATTTCAAATACTGGCAAGAATTCTAATGCAAGGTCTTATTTGACTGGTTCAGGTTTACTTTCAACTATTCTTTTTATTCATGCCTATGTTAATACGATATTCATCAATATAAACACATTGAGATTTCCTTCTCTTTATTACTGATATTGTCCTTTAAATAAATGTTTTAACAGTGTGTTTTATATTGAATGATTCTACAGCTTATTTCGTTTTTTCACTCTTCCAAACAACATGCCTTTCACGAATTTAATTATTTATTTTTGCATATACGCATCCAAACATCCATACTACATTTAGGTACACACACACACACACACACACACACACACGTACATGTGTATGTACACATATATATGTACCTGTATACAGAGAGATATATAAATAGTGATATACATACATATATATTCACATTCCTATCTAAATGTAATCAATGGGTCCATATGATATAATGTATGCAGATGTACATATATCAATATATATTATGATTTTTCACTTGTGCCCCTCATCTTGACTATGTTAGTTGGAATTATTACTACTCCCTATATTTTTATTGTTTATTTATCCAACATCAATTTCATTAATTTATGGAATCCTTCCAAGTATAATCCAGTAAATGAACAATTAATTCTCATTCTAGAACTGAAAAATTTACTTCTGTGGTGATGCAAAAGAATGAAACGTAGCACGCGATTATTCAGATAAGTAATTGAAAATTCCTTTCCATTGTTTAGCTAAATGTCTTTTGCATGCTACTAGTTGCATTTCCCAAGTGTTTCTGAGATGTAAATGATCACCTATAAGTTTAAATATAAAATGGAAACCAACTCACAGATTTCTTTTAAATTAATCTTAGGCTTAGTAAGAAATTTGTTTTCACGAATTTCATGTTGAAATTCTTTCTGTCTTTCAAGAGTACATATTCAGAATTTTACTCACTGAGAAAATGTTGATTTTGTCAGTATTCGCATATGCATTTTCTGTTTCATTAGCCTGATAAACTGAAAATGAAAACCTTTCATCATCTGGAACCAGTTTGTCTCAAACATGAAGGAAGTGTAGTAAAGAATACTTCCTAAATTACTTGAGAGCATTCTATACTGATGTGCTGTGTATTCTTTTAAACATCTTCCAAAACAGGGATCTCAATTAATACAATGGATTCTTGAATGTATTGTGAGTAACCTCTGAATCAGTGCTCTTGCCTTTAATTATCAAGTTTCACATTTTTTTGTCACATTTATCAAACTGGAAGGACTATTATCCAATTCACAGAATAATAAAAATTATATAATTACTTAAGAAAAGAAGACATTTGAGACTCTCTTAATTAAATAAAACCCAGCTTAATTTCTTGCAATTGGAGAAAAAAACAAACACCATTTCCTAGGTACAGAGAGGTTCTGATTTGTTTCCAGTAGATACAAGAATGAAGAACATGCTGTTCAGATTTTTTTCCCTTGTACCTCTGTATTCAATGATGTCCTCACTTTGATGATAATGATACTTTATTGTCCACCCTTCGACACATTTCCTTGAATATTTGCAGAGAATATTTTTAAGTAATCAGAGTGTGTGGAGACTTAGAAATAAATGTCTTTTGTGATTGCAGATAAGAGTACACGTGTGCAAGAGGAATTTTAGTTTTCAGTGATCATTATAAATTTCATATTGCATTCAGTTAATCTTTGCAGATACACTATCCATTGCATATTACAATAGGCTATATACTTGGTTATCCACTTTCCCAAAGAACAGCCAGTATTTTTACAGATTGAAGTTCTAAACGATTCTGAAAATTTCAGTTTTGTTCTTTTAGACAAACACTAATTGCATCGTGAATTCAATTTATATAGAAATATACCTCCATAAAATAATTGTCTCCTTCGTTGGCCTAATTTCATAAAGAACTGTGGTTGAGGACTCATGCTTCACTGTAATCTGTTTCAATGTTACAAGTGTAATGTTCAAATTGATATTTCATGAAGTTAAAAATGCTTTTCCTCATATGTACGTGATTAGGGTACAGGATGGAAGACATAATACTGGCAGATGTGTAGTGGAAGTCATCACAGGTTCAAGCGGCAGGTGAGGAGATATCAGGGAGATTACCATCAATGGGAAAAAGATCACGTGAATGTAAGTACAAATGTCTCCAGTGCAAGATATCATAATAGCAGGTAGTCAGATGTGGTATTCCAATTTCAATCCAGAAGTATGATAGGATTTAAGAGATTTACAAAATGGCTAATGTACTCAGATCATGAACTGAACATGACATAAATTATTCATATCCCAATAATGCCAAATAGAGACAACAAGCCTGGTCCCTTCCTTTTGAAAACACCTTTATGGAAAACTGTGGATTTTAGTCTCTTTGCAGAATTTGCTTTCCTTGTTGAGATTGGGGGAATTCTCTTTGCCTCTTTTCTTTTTCAGTACGTAGGTGACTATATACTTTGTTCCGATTAGAGATTTTCAAAACTATCCAACAAAACCACACATATTCTAATTCCTCAGTCCCATGTGGCTTTTTTCAGATATTCTTTTGGAATAAGCATAGAACTAATGTAATACCTCAGTTCCACAGAGTTAAGGAAGAAAATCACCTCTAGTCAGCTGGACTTGTAAAACCCCTCATGTCCTTACCATTGTACTATGAAGCATTCACTTTTATACCGTTTTCTTTTGGTTCATACAGGGCACATTTGGAAAAAAGTAACTACAACCAATTAATACTTATTTCAATATACGATGGTAAATCCCAACATTCGGAAAGGTACTGTTCTGTATCTCACAAATTTTTTAATACATTTGAAATGAAACCACCTGGAGTTTTAAATTTTCTTTGAAGAAAATCGAGGTGATTCCTGAAGAATGTCACTTACCAGCTAACTCTGATGCATGTGATTAGATATATGTGGTACGTGGTCTAGGAAATTTTAATTAATTTGTAAATTTTCATGCTTTATTATGTAGCTCAAACAGTTCTGAATGAATCTGCCAAAATTCTCCATATTAGACAAGTCTCACCTGAAAAATATGTGACAGGAAATGTGACATCAATTAAATTTTGTTGATTTCATTTGATGTAAATATGACATAAAGTTGGGTTAGAGGGATTCAGTCTATCCAGATGACTGACCACTTTCTGGGAGAATATTTTATTGCATAATTTCATTATCATTTTACATCACTGTGAATGCATGGCAACAATTTGATGCAAAATACCATTAATAAGGATTTGTACAGGTAAGGGGAAAGTATAATATTCGTAGAATTTGAATTTTTTCACCAATTCTTATTTTAAAAATATATCTTCCGGGCTGGGAATATGACCTAGTGGCAAGAGTGCTTGCCTTCTACACATGTAGCTCTGGGTTCTATTCCCCAGCACCACATATATGGAAAATGGCCAAAAGGGGGCGCTGTGGCTCAGGTGACAGACTGCTAACCTTGAGCGGGAAGAAGCCAGGGATGGTGCTCAGGCCTTGAGTCCAAGGCCCAGGAATGGCCAAAAAAAATTTTTTTTAAATATATATCTTCCAATGATATTGGAAAAAATTATACTAAGTAAAGTTAGCCAGACCCAAAGAAGCATGGACTCTATTGTCTCCCTCATAGGGAATAATTAGCACAGGTTTAGGCTAGTAACAGCAAAGGATCACAAAAGCCCAATAGCTATACATTATGAACACATAAGATGTTGCTAATTGAAATGAACGCTATGTTCTGGAAACGAATATTATATCACTGTTTGAATAACTTTCAACATGCCATGTGAAACTGTAGCTTCTATTGTTGATAATCTTCTTGTATCCCCTTCCTTTGTTTGTACATGAACTATACTGTATCTTATCTGAGTACATTGGAAACTTTGTATACTGTTATTAGAACTAGGAAAGTGATAGGGAATACAAACCTTGAGAGACACGGGACAAAAAGAAGAAAAACTACAAATGTAATACTTGTAAAACTGTTTGGTATAAATCAACTGGACAACGTATGAGGGGAGAGAAAAAGGGGGAGGGCGAGGGGAGAATGAGGGATGAGGTAAACAAACAGTACAAGAAAAGTATCCAATGCCTTACAAATGAAACTGTAACCTCTCTGTACATCAGTTTGACAATAAAAATTTAAAAAACTTCACCACAAATACAAAAAATACATAAAATTTGTAAACTCAATTGCTATGAAAAACTATTTACTTACAATAATGTGGTGACTTTTGTGTCAGCATAGAACAGACACGGGGACTTCAGGGAAGATGGATGCGGAGCAGCAGAGCCCTAGCTGAGCTCCCTCCGACATCACATTTTTCTCAGCCCATAGAAACTTTTACTCCTAGAAAGAAAGCCAGAGTAAGTTCTAACACTATAGGGATTCTGGCCAGGAAGGAAAAATTGACTTTGCTCGTCTAATAATACAGATTTGAGGTCCGTGTGGCATCCCGCTGCTGCGCCAGTGCCGGCGCCAGCACCGTGCCTGGCACAGTGACCGGCACTCCACAGTGCTGAAGCAAACAGCATAGACCAGGTAGAAATCCTCCAGATGGCGGCTGAGCACAGATGACCTGAAATCCCAGAGAAAGCATGAGTACCCCAGGAAAAATATTCTCACTTGTGCCCACAGAGGAGCTTCTGGAAGGCATCCCTTTTCCTAAAGCCATAGAAAAGCGCCATTTTTGACCCTGGTAAAGGGTCACACCAGATTGGATCTAAAGCAGGCCTGGGGAAAGTGAGGTCAAAGTAGCCATCTTTGAAATGGGCAAGAGAGTCTGACCAGTGAGAGCCAGCTCTGCCCAAGAGAACGCCACCTGCCAGGAGGTAGGTGTGTCTTGGGCCATGGCTTAGCCAGAGGTGCCCTGCCCTGCCTGCCAGAATTTTTAAATTTAAAGCAAAAGCAGCAAGAAGCTACCAGTGGCAAGGAAGCACCAGATGGGGGAACAAATAGTTCCTGAGACAAATAAATGATCCCGTCACAGAGGAAGCCCAATTCCCAGCCTGAATGAGAGCTGAATTCCATAGCCAGCTCCACCAGGTGGCCGCCTTGCCCAGGAGGGAGGAAACTTCCCAAGGCAAGCAACGCTCAGCCGGGTAAACCAGGTCAGAGGCGCCCTGTCCTGCTGAGTCCACAGCCTATACAAAGCCAGGCATTAAAGGCCCCAGGCCCACAGCAGACAGAGGAGCCACAGTTCCCCAAACTGCTCACGTTCCCATCTACAGAGGACGCCCAAGGCCTACCTGCAAGCTGTGTAAACTACAGAGAGCCAGGATTGCACCAACAAAGGAGAAGGGTCAGAACAGATCCACCCTCTCTTAACTGAAATCAAGTCAAACCAGCCAATCAGGAAAATACACTGCAGACCAGACTCAAGGAAACCAGAGACTGGGGAAGGACTACCCAAACAAGCCAGACTCCATTATTTTTTATTCTCAAACATTTTTTAAACTTTAAAAAAAAAGTTTTTTTTTAAATTTTTTCACTTCTGAAACATCGTTGATTTTTTCTTTTCATTTTTACCTGTTTGTTTTATCAAGTTTTTTGTGCTATTATTTTGGTTGTTTGTTTTTCTGGTTCTTTTTCTTTTTTCTTTTTAAAATAATTTTTCTCTGTTTTATGCATCTGTCTTCCAGTATTTTTACTTCATTTCTCTCTTTGCATTCTATTTCTTTAAAAATTACTTTCCTATGAATACCACCTCCACTCTTTCTGCTAACACTCAATTGTCTATCATTTTACCCTTGTTCTTTCTACTGATTCTACTCTTCACATTTCCACGTCACTGAAACTAAACAAAAATCACCCTCCCGGGCTGGGGATATAGCCTAGTGGCAAGAGTGCCTGCCTCGGATACACGAGGCCCTAGGTTCGATTCCCCAGCACCACATATACAGAAAACGGCCAGAAGCGGCGCTGTGGCTCAAGTGGCGGAGTGCTAGCCTTGAGCGGGAAGAAGCCAGGGACAGTGCTCAGGCCCTGAGTCCAAGGCCCAGGACTGCCCAAAAAAAAAAAAAATCACCCTCCCCCCCAATATGTTTTACTCTATTCTCTTTACTACCTCTAACTTACACTCCTGACTTACTGCCTGGACTTCCAGGTTCAATTGACTCCTGGTTATTGGATAGAGGTTATCCCTGCTTAATCACAGTGAAACAAAGGGATTCATAGAGAATAGCAGTCCTAAAAGAACTTAATATAAGAACAAGAATTGCTTATAGGGTTGTAACAGTAAATAAGTAACTACTGAATACAGTGCCCAGGATCGGTTGTTATATTGAAATTGTAATCTTTAGGAACACCAAATCTAATTTTATAAACAGGTATACAAGGGGGCTGGGGATATGGCCTAGTGACAAGAGTGCCTGCTTCATATACATGAGGCCCTGGGTTCGATTCCCAGCACCACATATACAGAAAATGGCCAGAAGGGGCACTGTGGCTCAAGTGGCAGAGTGCTAGCCTTGAGCGGGAAGAAGCCAGGGACAGTGCTCAGGCCCTGAGTCCAGTCCCCAGGACTGGCCAAAAAAAAAAAAAAAAAAACAGGTATACAAGGTATCTGTATATAATTGTGAACTTGTAAGATTTACACAAGAGTGCTTGGTAAGGGCTGCTTTGGGTCTTAACAGTGCTCACAGGTGCTGGTAGAATGGCATTCCCAATCCAAATGTGCAGAAGGAACACAAGAAAAATGGCAAACATGGCAACAGTGTACTCTACAACAGAATAGTAGTAGCAAGTAGCCACAGTGTTCATAATGATGAAAAAAAGATTTAAAAAGATAAGAGTTAATATACCATAAATCTGGAGCTAAGGAAGGTACCAAGTAAGAAGGAAAGTTGGGGAAGGAGAGAAAAGAGAGGAGAGCAATGAATGATATAAAGAAAAGGGATGGAGTGATTAAGCACAGGAAGACAAGAAGAGAGGAAGGAAGACTGGAGGGAAGGTAGCAAGGAGGGAAGGAATGCAGGCAGGAAAGGAGGCAGGGAGAGCTGGATTGTGGTTTGTATCCACAGTGTTTGGGATTGAATTAAAGGTAGAAGAATGGAGAAAGAAGGATCCGAATGGAATCCTGGGGAAGGAGAGAGAGACAAATGGAGATAAGGAGGAAGAAAAGTAATCAGGAAAGAATGACAGCAGAAAGGAAGGAAGGATGAGAGCAAGGGAGACTGTGTGGGAGATAGAAGTAAGGAACCGTGAAAGCAGTGAGCGGTATGATGAAAAACAAACGATATTTCATGGGAAGCAAGGAAATTCATAAAAATACATTGTACATTTATAAAGCTGTGCTTTCATTGGACACTACTTAGTACATTCATATCAGATATTCAGTATTATTTACTTGACATAAAAAGCTTTAGTGTCACTTCAAATAGGGAAAAATGAAACAGTTTGTACTATAGAAAATATTATTCATCCGCTGCACAGGGTCATGAGATTTCTAAGTGAACTTCTAAGGAAGGCTCAACATTATTCTTCTATGGAATGCAAGACTCGCATTGACAAGTAGACTGCCAGAGTGACAGAAAGAACACTGTTCCCTGAAACATCTCATGGGGATGCTCCACTCTGGATATTTCTATCCTCCAGATGACTCCCTGATGAGGCCATGTGGCAGTGCCTTCAAGGAACACAGATGACTTGTTGATATTAGGAAGAGTTAGAGACAACCAAAGTCTGTCAAATAGACAGTAAGAAACTACAAAACCAAGAGACAAGTGTAATGACAGAATGCCTACAGACACAAAACCTGACCCACGAGGTCCCAAAAGAAGGGATGACATCTTGCCACTTTTTTCAAGCAGGAGTGTAAACTTGCATCCAAGTCACCATGTCACCTACCCAGCACTCACTGATCTGTGTAGGTCAGTGCATGAAACACAAACCACACACCACTAGAGGATTTGTCAAAAGACTTATGCAAAAGTTGACCCGGGGAAAACTCTGGGTCACGGGGTCCCCATCACAGTCTTGGGGGTTGTTCACTAAATTCCCAAAGCCAGCCTAAAATAAAGTGACTCTAGTAAGAATTTTCTCTTCTCTTTTAAGGGAAATGATTTACATGGCATGTCTCAAGTTCGGTAAAGTTGGTCATTTACATGAAATTGTAGAAAATATGTCTGTGACTACCAAAAGTCAGGGACAGAAGAAATAAAACACAAAGTGACTTTATATATTGTAAAATTCAATGTGTACCAAGTTACAAAAAAGTCACACATATTTTTTATTCCAATAGTGGGTTTGTGAAATATTCTCGACCAGTGCAGGGAACCACAAGACAGGCACATCAAAGACCCAGAATGGCTACAAATCAAAGGAAGGTTGGACAAATGGGACTGCAGCAAACTGCAGAGCTTCTGCACGGCAAAGGTCATAGCTCGCAAGATAAACAGAAAGCCCACAGACTGGGAGAAGATCTTTACCGGACATTCAACAGACAAAGGCCTCATCTCTAAAATATATGCAGAACTAAAAAATTTGCCTTTTCCAAAACAAAACAACAAAGAACCAATAGCCCCCTCATCAAGTGGGCTAAAGACTTACAAAGAGACTTCTCTGATGAGGAAATGAGAATGGCCAAGAGACATATGAAAAAATGCTCTACATCACTGGCCATAAAAGAAATGCAAATCAAAACAACATTGAGATTCCATCTCACCCCAGTAAGAATGTCATATATCACGATAACTAGTCATAACAATTGTTGGAGGGGATGTGGCCAAAAGGGAACCCTACTTCATTGTTGGTGGGAATGTAAAATGGCTCAGCCACTCTGGCAAGCAGTATGGAGATTCCTCAGAAGGCTAAAAATAGAACTCCCCTATGACCCAGCAGCCCCACTTTTGGGTATCTATCCCAAAGACCACAAACAAAATCACAGTAATGTTCATTGCAGCACAATTTGTCATAGCGACAATCTGGAACCAGCCCAGATGTCCCTCAGTCGACGAATGGATCAGGAAAATGTGGTACATATACACAATGGAATTTTATGCCTCTATCAGAAGGAATGACATTGTCTCATTTGTAAGGAAATGGAAGGACTTGGAAAAAATTATACTAAGTGAAGTGAGCCAGACCCAAAGAAACTTGGACTCTATGGTCTCCCTTATTGGGAATAATTAGTACAGGTTTAGGCAAGTCATAGCAGAGCATCACAAGGCCCAATAGCTATACCCTTATGAACACATAAGATGATGCTAAGTGAAATGAACTGTATGTTATGGAAACAGTTGTAACTACTTTCAACGTCCTATGTGTATCTGTAGCTTCTATTATTGATGATGTTCTTGTATCACCTTCCTGTGGTTGTACATACACTATCTCTGTAATCTTATCTGAGTATATTGGAAACCGTGTATACTGGTATTGGAAGTAGGAAATTGAATGGGAATACCAAATTTGAGAGACACAGGGTAAAAAAAAGACAAACAACTACAAAAGCAATACTTGCAAAACTGTTTGGTGTAAGTGAACTGAACACCTACGGGGGGGAAGGGAAAGGGGGAAGAGAGAGGGGGGAATGAGGGACAAGGTAACAAACTGTACAAGAAATGTATCCAGTGCCTAACATATGAAACTGTAACCTTTCTGTACATCAGTTTGACAAAAAAATTTTGAAAAAAATATTATATGGAACTCTATTTCTTTGTCTTGTATGGTGGGTAATGGACACCCAATAGTGTTTACACCAATGTTGGGATAAAGAAATGCCAACTGTGACTCATTTAATGTCATCTGCTTTTCCCTCCAGACCTCCCAATTTGTTTCATTTTGCAATCATATAATTGCAGCAAGTGATACTCTTAGAGTACATTATCAAAGATGGAACCATATGTGGTTTATATGTACAAATGGGCTGAGAAGCTGTATCTCCTATTTTATGTTTAAAAGCAAAACTCCATTATGATTTCTGTTGTTAATTCTTCCTGAAGTGAACTGGTTTGATGGGGATGACTTAAGAACCCTCTCATTCACTCCATCTTGAGTATTGCAATGTAAAATCTATGTAACAGTATGACTAGGCACGGGTTTTGTTTGATCCAATTATGTTGGAATTTACGCATACTGAATGGATACTTCAAAGGAGAAGATAGTCTTCTGTTGTAGACATTTAGTTTGGGCTCCTACAAACATCTTTCTCAACAACCGCTTGCGAGCTATGAAGACACCATATTTAAAATCATCCCAAGGTACAGAAGAGGCTGAATCTCTTCTTCCTTTACAAGGGGACCTATATGTGCAGTGGGAAAAGTTGTTGATTCAGGAAATCAATTTGGAGATCATAAGAGTTCATGGTTGAAAAACATGGAGCTAAAATGAAAAAGGAAGTCTCAAGGGAAGGGTTCCTTGATTGGTTTAGTCTCCAAACATAATTGTACACACCTTGGTACTGGTGATCGCCTTGCAGTGTTAATGTTGGGACGTACATAATACATTATATTACTGGATCCATTCAATGAATATTAGCTTGGCCAAATTCCTCTTGGTCAGACAAGATTGTATACACAGTTGCCCCACAAACTAGTGGAAGAAAAGAGTCAATAATTTGATTCCTGTATAAATACTAGTAAAGAGACAGTTTATGCTAAAATCATGGGCCAATGCATAAAAATGCAAATATCTGCAAAAGCAAAATTTACAAAAACATTTGTGTAAACCAATACTACAACTTATATGGGGCACGAGACAAGGGAGTTGGAAGTGGGGGGTGACGGAGGAGGTAACATGATGAACTAGAAATATATTACTGACTTCCATATGAACTTCTAATCCTTCGGTACATAACTCTGACAATAAAGGAAAAAATAAAATGAACAAAAAAGAGGAAGTAGTTTGGCATGAAGTAGGTTATGGTCCTAATCTGACTCCGTTAGAATTAATGCTTTGACCGGATTAGATTCAGTCGAACAGAGAAACTGTACAGGGACTTGATGAGCATCACCCAACCCACAAGCTTATGCAGCTGTTTGGGAAGAGTTGAGAAAATTAAAAAAGATCTCAACCCATTGGGATAGATATTAAGGAAGACTCAGATGGCTGAGACACTGAGGAAAAGTTATGTAATGAACCTACTAAAGGCAGATTGACCCATGTGGAGAAAATTTTGGTATCAATTATAGCCCTATTTTCACAACATCATCCAAATCAGTAAACTCCTGTAAAGGTAGAGAATTGTGGGCCCTGCCCAGAATCCTGGCGGACTTTGATGCTTTCCCACCCCAACTTATGCCTGATAGGGTCTCACAGCTACTACCATCTCAGCCTGTGCTGTTAAAGGTGCCTGGTCCCCCTACCCGTAAGCGTGGCACACTTCCTTGGCTCAGGCTCAAGAAGGGAGGACATTTCTGGTTTTCCTTTATTCCCTGATAGGCAGGATGAAGGTAACAAAAGAGTTCATCAGGCTTTGACATTTAAACAAATAAGAGATCTAAACAAGAGATCAAATGGGAGGATGAAGGTAACAAAAGTGTTCATCAGGCTTTGACATTTAAACAAATAAGAGATCTAAAGTATTCTTGTGTTCAATATGGCCCTACAGTGACGTTCACTCAAGTTATTCTTATTTATTTATTTATTTATTCATTGGCCAATCCTGGGTCTTCAACTCAGGGCCTGAGCACTGTCCCTGGCTTCTTTTTGCTCTAGGCTAGCACTCTGCTACTTGAGCCACAGCGCCACTTCTGGCCATTTTCTATATATGTGGTGCTGTGGTATAGAACCCAGGGCTTCATATATATGAGGCAAGCACTCTTGCCACTAGGCCATATTCCCAGCATACTCAAGTCATTCTTGAAACCTTGGCTACTAAAACTTTATGCCCAAATTACCAAGCAGCTATCAGGCCTTCTAAGAAAAAAGGAGGAATAAATGACTATATTCGGCTTTGTGCAGACATGGGGCCATCCCTTGTGCAGGGCCTCACGCTGGCTGCAATGCTCCAAGGGCAGACTGTGACAGAGTTCGGTCACAGAGTCCTGTATGGGGAGAAGGCGACAGGGACATCTATGTACTGCTGGGATTCCCAGCATCTGTTTGTCCTGCAGACAAATGGACGACTTAATGGCTCACTGACCTAATCAGAAAAGGAGAGCTATTACTGAAATTTGTCCCTGTTGTAAAAATGGGAAGCATTGTGTTACAAATTGCTGAGCTACTTTGAATGACTCTGGTCGCCAGATTTCAATAAACTGGCAGAGGAGCCATCTCCTGGCCCCACAGAAAAAATTTGGGGGGCTCCTTGCTTCCCCTGAACTCAAGCCTATCCCCAAACCACCTGCAGCAACAATCAGTTTCAAGTCTCCTCTGAGCAACAATAGGAATTGCAGGACTGGATCTCGGTTCCTTTACCTGCACAGCACTGACTTCAGAAATGGGATTTCAGGCCCTTCCTACGTGAGTTCTTAGCCCCCTTCCAAGGGAATCGGTTGGCTTATTGTATGGTCGCAGCAGCTCTGCACTGAGGGGCATACGTATTCTTCCAGGAGTGATAGATCAGGATTCTAATGGAGAAATAAAAATCACGGCTTCAGTGCCTGCTAGTTTTATCTCTATCCCGGCAGCTCACTCTGGTTCCTTTAATTTTTGTCGGTGCCTCAGCTAACACAAACTCTAGGGGAGAAAGTAGTTTTTGGTCTTCTGACAATTTTTGGGTTCAAATCATAAAATGGGAAAGGCCCGGGAATGGCTTCTTGTCATATTTCCAGACATCAATATGTAGAGACTACCTCTTGGGCTGTAAAAACCCAATCTTCTCATGTCATTTCCATCCATTTATCTAAGTGGTTAGCAACATTGCCCATTGACCGCTGGTTGAATTATAGGTCTATGGAACATATAATAGGTTATATTCAAATGCAAATGACACATTAGCTGGGGCAACAAATGAGCCAATTCCTCCAGTACTGGTACCTAATAAAAAGAGATCAAAATACAAACGTGCTTAAATCTCAAAGTGCCCTTGGAGTATTCCAAACGATATGAAACTTTGGCAAGAAATGGGTGAACGATTGGCAATGTTCCTATTTCTATCCATTCCCTTCTAGGTTCCTTAGTTACTTCTAGCTTCATATAGCTGGCCTCTACACACATGCATGTCTACCATAATGGTGATCAAGTTGTCCTCATCCTGGTTGTGGTGGGTAACCTATTTTAATCAGGAAGTGCAAAATGAACAAAATATATCTTAGACATAAGTATGTCCATTTTGCCAAATGGCAAAAGCGTGTCACACAACAGAATAGTAGTAGCAAGTAGCCACAGTGTTCATTATGATGAGAAAAAAAAGGATAAAAATAAGATAAAAGGTAAAGTACCATAAATCAAGACGTAAGTAAGGTAAAAGTAAGAAGGAAAGTTATGGAAAGTAAGAAAGAGAGGCAAGGAATGAATGATATACAAAAAAGGGACGGGGTGATGAAGCCAAGGAAAACAGTAGGGAAGGTACAAGGAGGGAAGGTATGCAGACAGGTAGGGAGACAGGGAGAAATGGATTGTGGTTTGTATCGACAGTGGGTGATTCCGAGTTAATGGTGGAAATATGGAGGAAGAGGATTTGAACGTAATCCTGCGGAAGGAGAGTGATGAAGGGAGATAAGGAAGGAAGAAAAGGTAGCAGGAAGGAATTATAGCAGAAAGGAAGGAAAGATGAGAGCAAGGGAGCCTACGTTGGAGGTAGAAGTAAGGATATATGAAAGCATTGAGAGGTCAGATGAAAAAGAGAGGATATTGGTGGGAAGCAAGGAAATTCATAAAAATACATAGTACATTTATAAAAATGTGCTTCTATTTGGACACTAATTATACACTGATATCAGATATTCAATATCATTGATCTGACAAACAATGCTGTAGTGTCATTTCAAATAGGGAAAAAAATGAAACTCAGTTTGTACTATAGAAAATATTATTCATCCACTGCACCAGGTCATAAGATTTCTAAGTCAATTTCTAAGTAATTGACAAAGTATCTTCTACGGAATGCAAGACAGGCATTGACAAGTTGACCCTCAGAGTGACAGAAAGACCACTGTACCCTGAAACATCTCAAGGGGATCCTCCCCTCTGGATATTTCTATCCTCCAGATGACACCCTACTGAGACCAACTGGCAGTGCCTTCAAGGAACACAGAAGACTTGCTTGATATTGGAAAGAGTTAGAGAAAATCTACAGCCCCCAAATAGACAGTAAGAAACAACAAAACCACGAGAGAAGTTTAATGACAGAATGTCCACAGAGACAAAACCTGACCCACAAGCAACCAAAAGGAGGGATGAACTCTTGCACGTTTTCAGTTAGGGGTGCATACTTGTGTCCAAGTCACCACATCACCTACCCAACACACACTGACCTGTTTCAGTCAGTACATGAAACAAAAAGCACTAACTACTAGAGGATTTTAGAAAGGACTTATGCAAAAGTTGACTCTGGAAGACTATGGGTCACAGGATCCCCATCGCCGTCTTGGGGGTGTTCAATAAATTCCCAAAGCCATACTAAAATAAAGTAATTCTAGTAAGAATTTTCTTTTCTCATTGAAGGAAAATGAGTTATATGTGATATCTCAAGGTCGGTAAAGACTCATAGGTACACACATTATCCACAGAGGAAAATTCAGTCTCCAATTTAGGATAAAAGGATTAGCATCAGACTTTCTAAGAAAGCTTCTGACTGGTTACCTAGCACATGGTAGGAGACCAAAGACGTTTTTGTGATGTCACAGAATGCTCATTATGGTCTAACTGTGTGCTAGACCTACTTGAGCAGACATAGCTACCCTCTAGGACTCCTTAAGCTGCAGTGTACCCTACTCTGCAGATGGGATGAGGACTTGAACATGCAGGAAACTGACATGAAGGAACATTTTTCAAATGTGCCTAATACGTTCCAACAGAGCTGTACAGGTTCAGAGACCTCCAACCTACCCTCCTGGTGTGAACCCTCACTCGCAGAGGAGGCGGCATTAAGGTCTGTGGTTGAGGAATTGGCTTTTCAAGCTTTGTGTCAGGCATCTTGGGTCCAAGGACTACCATCCCAGGATTGTGACTTGGAATCGGATCCAGACCCTGATTTTCTTTCCCTGACTTTTCCCAGAAAGCTTTGGACAATAGTAGAAAGTGACAAATTCAAGTCAATTTGGTGGGGTGAGGAGGGAACTTCTGTTGTGATTAATGAAGATGTATTTAAAGAAGAAATTTTGGGACGAAAATATCCTTTCAAGATATTTGAAACGAACAGCATGAAAAGTGTAATTCAACAGCTGAATCTGTACGGGTTCAGGAAACTTCATCACCAATTTGATCGTTCTGCTTCTCTGCTTGACTTCTTGACTGAGGAAGAGGATGGCTCGTCTTTAAGCTCAAATTACTTTCAAATGTAACGGAAAGGGCTGGGAATATGGCCTATGGCAAGAGTGCTTGCCTCCTACACAAGAAGCTCTCAGTTCAATTCCCCAGCACCACCTATATGTGGAAAACGGTTAGAAGGGTCGCTGTGGCTCAGGTGGCAGAGTGCTAGCCTTGAACGGGAAGAAGACAGGGACGGTGCTTAGACCCTGAGTCCCAGGCCCAGGACTGGCCAAACAAAATGTAACGGAAAGAAAGGTTCAGTTCGTAAAGAACAAATTTTGCCTTCACCATTAGAATTTACAGAAATATCGCTAGCCAATTAGAATTACACCTTTGGACTGTGTACAAAACCACATAACAGATTCTCTGTGTTCAACGTGGCAGATCCAATTGGTTCAGAACATTGTTGTATTTATATGTTTCTCTTCTACTAAGCCCTGCATATAGTTAAAGTATTTATGCGTCAATTGACTCCTTTGCCATTGAGAGTAAATGGTAATTCATCTCCTTTGGCTCGGTTTGGCTCTGAGTCTCTCTGCTTCAAATGTCTCCAAGTAACTTTCTCCTTTGGTTTAGTTTCTGTGCTACCAGAATCCAAATTTCAAACAAGGATGTCCTAAACTGTTAGCAAGAATAAGACGAAAAGTCAGGATTAAAAGTTTTCTGTAACAAGTGAATCATTGCCTGTGCAGCTGGATGAACAACTGCACCTGGGACATGAGGGTAATGCCAGTAATCCCAAAACAGATTTAGTCTCTGACACTAGAACTGAAGGAATCCTTTCAACATCACGAAGTTCACTGCTGTCTCATAGACCCCAGCCATCTGGCACGCACATGCTGGCAACTGCAGCACATTTACTCAAAAATGACAATCCTGTCAGAGATTCTTCCGTCAGACATTCACACAAAAAGTTGATGGATCAGGGAGCCATGTCTAGTCATTTGACCACACTTCATGTGCTGTCAAAAAACAGCTAACTCCAGGCACATGACTGCTTTGTGAATTTTGATAAAAGTTATAATTCTCAATATGAAAAATCACATCGATTATCAAACGATAATTTCAGAGAGATGATGCCAACTTCAGCTATTCCAATTGGATATTCTTATTTTATGGCCTACGAATTGCCACATTCAAGCATGCTAGTGACAGCATCCAATCAACTGTGCTCCAATGCCACCACACGCGAATATCTGCCGCAGCATTTTCAAAATATCATCATATAATAGCACCAGTTTACAAGGAACAGAAAGAGAGTAATATCCCAAGCCAGTGCCAGAGTTGGGAGGAAAATTAATTTCGATGTGTATTGTTATAATGAATAAAGACTCTGCCCAGCTTTATTCAAGCAATGAAGGGTCATTCAACTGTATTGTTTCTTATAGTCCAATAGCAAATAAAACTAAAATGTTGCTTTATTTCAACAGTGGGATGCGCTTCATCTCATGTTTTCAGACATCAATATGTTGAGACTACCACTTGGGCTGTAAAAACCCAAACTTCTCAAGGCATTTCCATGCATTTATCTAAGAGGTTAGCATCATTGCCAATTGACCATTAGTTCAACTTAAACTATAGCATAAATAATGGGTTATATTCAAATGGAAATGACTCACTACCCGGGGCGACAAATGAGCTAGTTACTCCAGTCACACAAACCTTAGTGAAAGAGATCAACAAACAAACATGTGCTTCAATTTGAAACTGACCAAGACGTGTTCCAAAGGATATATGAAACTTAGGCAAACATGGGTGAACAATTGGCCATTTTCCCATTTCTATCCATTCCCCTCAAGGAGCCTTGTTTATTTCCAGCTCCACTATTCATATAACTGGCATCTACATGCATGTATGTGTTGCACAATGATGATCAATTTGTCCTCATCCTGGTCGTCTTGGGTTACCAATATTAAACAGGAAGTGCATAATGACCAAAGCATATTAGACCTGAGTATATCCTTTTTGCCACATGGCAACAGCATACTCTACAACAGAATCATAGTAGCAAGTAGCCACAGTGTTCCCAATGATGATGAAAAAAAGATTAAAAAAAGCGAAGAGGTGATATACTAAAAATCCGGAGCTAAGGAAGGTACCAAGTAAGAAGGAAAGTTGTGGAACTAGAGAAAGGAGAGGGAAGCAATGAATGATATAAAGAAAAGGGATGGAGTGATGAAGCACAGGAAGACAAGAATTCAGGAAAGAAGACAGGAGAGAAAGTAGCAAGGAGGGAAGGAATGCAGGCAGGCAAGGAGGCAGGGACAGATGGATTGTGGTTTGTATCAACAGTGTGAGGGATGGAGTTATAGGTGGAAGTATGGAGAAAGAAGGATCCAAAAGGAATCCTGGGGAAGGAGAGAGTGACAAACAGAGATAAGGAGGGAAGAAAAGAAATCAGGAAGGAATGAAACCAGAAAGGAAGGAAGGATGAGAACAAGGGAGACTGGGTGGGACATAGGAGTAAGGAACCATGAGAGCAGTGAGAGGGAAGATGAAAAGGAATTGATACTTCATGGGAAGCAAGGAAAATCATAAAAATACATTTTATATTTATAAAGCTGTGTTTTTACTTGGACACTACTTAGTACATTGATATCAAATATTCAGTATCGTTTGCTTGACATAAAAATCTGTAGTGTCAGTTCAAATAGGTAATAAAGAAACTCAGTTTGTACTATAGAAAATGTTATTCATCCGCTGCACAGGGTCATGAGATTTCTAAGTGAATTTCTAAGTAAGGCTCAACAATATTCTTCTACGGAATGCAAGACTGGCATTGACATGTTGACTGCCAGAGTGACAGAAAGAACACTGTGCCCTGTGTCATCTCCTAAGGATGTTCCACTCTGGATATCTCTATTCTCCAGATGACACCCTGATGAGGCCATCTGGCAGTGCCTTCAAGGAACACAGATGACCTGTTGATATTAGGAAGAGTTAGAGACAATCTAAGTCCCTGAAATAGACAGTAGGAAACAACAAAACCAAGAGAAAAGTGTAATGACAGAATGCCTACTGAGACAAAACCTGACCCACGAGGTCCCAAAAGAAGGGATGACATCTTGCCTCTTTTTTCTAGCAGGGGTGTAAACTTGTGTCCAAGTCACCATGTCACCAACCCAGCACTCACTGACCATTTTAGGTCAGTGCATGAAACACAAACCAAACACCAGTAGAGGATTTGTCAAAAGACTTATGCAAAAGTTGACGCTGGGAAATCTCTGGGTCACGGGGTCCCCATCACAGTCTTGGAGGGAGTTCCCTAAATTCCCAAAGCCAGCCTAAAATAAAGTGACTCTGGTAAGATTTTTCTCTCCTCTTCTAAGGGAAATGATTTATATGGGATATCTCAAGGTCGGTAAAGTTGGTCATTTACATGAAACGGTAGGAAATATGTCTGTGACTACTAAAAGTCAGGGACAGAGGAAATACAACACAAAGTGACTTTAAATATTGTAAAATTCAATGTGTACCAAGTTACAAAAAAGTCACATATTTTTTCTTCCAATAGTGGTGTGTAAAATATTCTCGACCAGAGCAGGGAACAACAAGATAGGCACATCAATTAAAATTTACATGGAACTCTATTTCTTTGTCTTGTATGGTGGGTAATGGACACCCAATAGCGTTTACACCAATGTTGGGATAAGGAAATGCCAACTGTGACACATTTCATGTCCTCTGCTTTTCCCTCCAGCCCTCCACATTTGCATCATTTTGCAATAGTACAATTGCAGCCAGTGATACTCTTAGAGTCCATTATCAAGGATGGAACCATATGTGGTTGACATGTACAAATGGGGGGAGAAGCTGTATCTCCTCTTTTCTGTCTAAAGGAACATTCCATTATGATTTCTGGTGTTAATTTTTCCTATAGTGAACTGGTTTGATGGGGATGACATAATAACCCTCTCGTTCGCTCCATCTTGAGTATTGCAAAGTAAAAACTAAGTAACAGTATGACTAGGCACTGGTTTTGTTTGATCCAAAGATGTTGGAATGAAAGCACTCTTAAATGGATACTTCAAAGGAGATGACTGTGTTCTCTTGTAGACATTTAGTTTGGGCTCCTAAAAATTTCTTTCTCAACAACCACTTGAGAGCTATGAAGACACCATACTTAAAATCATCCCTAGGTACAGAGGAGTCCTGAATCTCTCCTTCCTTTACAAGGGGACCTATATGTGCAGTGGGAAAAGATGTTGATTTTAAGAAAACAATTTGGAGATCATAATAGATAATTCATGGTTGAAAAATATGGAGCTAAAATGAAAAAGGAAATCTCAAGGGAAGGGTTCCTTGATTTGTTTACACAGTCTCCAAACATAATTGTACACACCTTGGGTACTGGTGATCCCCTTGCAGTGTTGTGGTTGGGAAGTACATAATTCATTATATTACTGAAACCATTCAATAAATATTAGCTTGGCTAAATTCATTTTGGTCAGACAAACTTGTATATACAGTTGCCCCACAAATTAGTGAAAGAAAAGAGTAAATAGTTTGATTCTTGTATAAACACTAGTAAAGGGCCAGGTTATGCAGAAATCAAAGGCAAAAGGATAAACGTACAAATGCCTCCAAAAGCAAAATTTACACAAACATTTGTGTAAACCAATTCTACAAATTCTCAGGGGGAATGAGGCAAAGGAGTTGTAAGGGGGCTGTTGGAGAAGGAAAATGATGAACGAGATATATACTTACTGACTCACTTATGAACCTCTAATCCTTCGGTCCATCACTCTGACAATAACGGAAAAAATAAAATAAACAAGAACAAAAGAGGAAGTAGTGTGGGATGAAGTAGGTTATGGTCGTAATCTGAATCCGATACAAATAATACCATTGTAGACATGAACGGATTAGGTTCAAACAGTCGATCAGAGAAACTGAACAGGGACTTGATGAGCATCACCCAACCCCCAAGCTTATGCAGCTGTATGGGAAGAGCTGAGAAAATTAAAAAAGATCTCAACCCACTGAGCTAGATAAAAGGAAGACTAAGATGGCTCAGACACTGAGGAAAAATTATGTAATGAGCCTAGTAAATACAGATTGACCCATGTGGAGAAAATTTTGGAATCACAATATCATCCAAAACAGCAATGTCCTGTAAAGAGAGAGACTTGTGGGCTCTGGCCAGAATCCTGGCGGTCTTTGATCCTTTCCCACCACAACCTCCGCCTGATAGAGTCTCACAGCTAGTACCATCTCAGCGTGTGCTTGTAAAGGCTCCTGGCCCTCCTACCCGTAAGAGTGGCACAATTCCTTGGCTCAGGCTGCTCAAGAAGGGAGGACATTCCTGGTTTTCATTTATTCCCTGACAGGCAGGATGAAGATAACAAAAGGGTTCATCAGGCTTTGCCATTTCAACCAATAAGAGATCTAAAGAATGCTTGTGTTCAATATGGCCCTACAGTGCCATTTACTCAAGTCATTCTTATCTATTTATTTATTCTTTGGCCAATTCTGGGTCTTCAACTTAGGGCCTGAGCACTGTCCCTGGCTTCTTTTTGCTCTAAGCTAGCACTCTGCTACTTGAGCCACAGCGCCACTTCTGGCCATTTTCTATATATGTGGTGCTGGAGAATAGAACCCAGGGCTTCATGTATATGAGGCAAACACACTTGCCAATAGGCCATATTCCCAGCACACTGAAGTCATTCTTGAAACCTTGGCTACTAAAACTTTATGCCCAAATTGCCAAGCAGCCGTCAGGCCTTCTAAGAAAAAAGGAGGAATAAATGACTATATTCGACTTTGTGCAGACATTGGGCCATCCTATGTTCAGGGCCTCACGCTGGCTGCAGGGCTCCAAGGGCAGACTGTGACAGAGTTCTTACACATGCACTGTGTGGGGAGAAGGCGACGGGGACATCTATGTACTGCTGGGATTCCCGGCATCTGTTTGTCCTGAAGACAAATGGACCACTTAATGGCTCACTGACCTAATCAGAAAAGGAGAAGAACTATTAGTGAAATTTGTCCCCATTGTAAAAACGGGAAGCATTGTGTTACAAATTGCAGATCTACTTTGAATGACTGTGGCCACCAGATTTCAGTAAACTGGTAGAGGAGCCAGCACCTGGCCCCACAAAAAAATTTTCGGTCGGCTCCTTCCTTCCCCCAACCTCAAGCCTATCCCCCAACAACCTGCAGCAAAAATCAGGTTCAAGTCTCCTCCGAGCAACTTCCTCTGAGGAAGTTCAGGACTGGATCTCCGTTCTTCTACCTGCACAGTACTGACTTCGGAAATGGGATTTCAGGCCCTCCATCCAGGAGTTCTTGGCACTCTTCCAATGGAATCTGTTGGCTAATTGTTAGGTTACAGCTGCTCTGCACTGAGGGGCTTATGTATTATTCCAGGAGTGATAGATCAGGACACGAATGGAGAAATAAAATCATGGCTTCAGTTCTGGCTAGTGTTGTCTCTATCCTGGCAGCTCATGCTGGTTCCTTTCATTTTTGTCGGTGACTCAGCAACTACAAACACAAGGGGAGAAAGGAGTTTTTGGTCTTCCGACAATTTTGGGGTTCAAAACATAAAATGGGAATGGCCCGGGGATGGCTTCTTCTCATATTTTCAGACATCAATATGTTGAGACTACCTCTTTGGCTGTAAAAAACCCAATCTTCTCAAGGCATTTCCATCCATTTATGTAAGAGGTTAGCAATATTGCCCATTGACCGCTGGTTGAAATATAGGTCTAATGCACATATAATAGGTTATTTTCAAATGCATATGACTCACAAGCTGGGGCCACAAATGAGCCAATTCCTCCAGTACTTGTACCTTAGTGAAAAAGATCAACAAACAAACATGTGCTTCAATCTTAATGTGACCTTGGGGTATTCCAAAGGCTATGAAACTTAGGCAAGTCATGGGTGAACGATTGGCAATTTCCCTATTTCTATCCAGTCCCTTCTAGGTACCTTGGTTACTTCTAGCTCCAGTGTTCATAAAGCTGGCCTCTACACATATGCATGTCTAGCACAATGATGATCAAGTTGTCCTTATCCTGGTTGTGGTGGGTAACCTATATAAAACAGGATGTGCACAATGACCAAAGTATATCTTCGACATGAGTATGTCCTTTTTGCGACATGGGAAAAGAGTGCTCCACAACAGATTAGTAGTAGCAAGTTGCCACAGTGTTCATAATGGTGAAGAAAAAAGGAGAAAAAAAAGATAAAAGGTAATGTACCATAAATCAAGAGCTAAGTAAGGTAAAAATAGGAAGGAAAGTTATGGAAGGTAAGAAAGAGAGGGAAGGAAGGAATGATAGAAAGAAAAGAGCGGGGTGATGAAGCCAAGGAAGACAGGAGGGAAGGTAGCAATGAGGGAAGGAATGTAGGCAGGGAAGGAGAAAGGGAGAGGTGGATTGTGGTTTCTATGGACAGTGGGTGGGACAGAGTTAATGGAGGAAGTATGGAGGAAGAGGATCTGAAGGAAAGCCTGGGGAAGGAGAGAGATGAAGGGAGATAAGGAAGGAAGAAAGGGTAGCAGGAATGAATAATTGCAGAAAGGAAGGAAAGATGAGAGCAAGGGAGACTTGGGTTGGAGATAGAAGCAAGGCAATATGAAAGCATTGACAGGTCAGATGAAAAAGAAAGGATATCTGGTGGGAAGCAAGGAAATTCATAAAAATTTACAGGGAATTCATAAAGCTTTGCTTCTACTTGGACACTACTTAGTACACTGATATCAGATATTCAATATAATTGATCTGACAAACAATGCTGTAGTGTCATTTCCAATAGGAAAAAATGAAACTCACTTTCTACTATAGAAAATATTATTTTTGAGCTGCACCAGGTCACTAGGTTTCTAAGTGTATTTCTAAATAATTCACGAAAATATCTTCTACGGAATGCAAGACAGGCATTGACAAGTTGACTCCCAGAGTGACAGAAAGAACACTGTGCCCTGAAACATCTCATGGTGATCCTCCCCTCTGGATATTTCTATCCTCCAGAAGACACCCTGCTGAGACCAACTGGCAATGCATTCAAGGAACACAGCAGACTTGCTTGATAATGGAAAGAGTTAGAGAAAATCTACCGCCCCCAATAGACAGAAACAACAAACCATAGACAGAAACAACAAAATAGACAGAAAACATAGACAGAAAACATAGACAGAAAAAATAGACAGAAACAACAAAACCATGAGACCAGTTTAATGAGAGTGCCCACAGAGACAAAACCTGACCCTCCAATGACCAAAAGAAGGGATGAACTCTTGAACTTTTTCCAGTTAAGGGTGTATACTTGTGTCCAAGTCACCACATCACCTACCCAACACTCACTGACCTGTTTCAGTCAGTATATGAAACACAAAGCACTAACTAGTAGAGGATTTTATAACAGACTTATGCAAAAGTTGAGTCTGGAAGACTCTGGGTCTCCGGTTCTCCATCTCAGTCTTGGGGGTGTTTAATAAATTCCCAAAGCCAACTTAAAATATCGTGACTCTAGTAAGAATTTTCTATTCTCTCTTAAGCAAAATGAGTTTTATGTGATGCCTCAAGTTCGGTAAAGATGGTCATTTAGATGAATGGCGAGGCTATTTGTCTGTTAGTACTAAATGTAAGGGACCTAAGAAATAAAACTCAAAGTGATGCGGCAGCTCCCCTGCTAGTGACTGGTTGTAAAGAAAAGATGATATGGAAGCTCACTTCACTGGAACATAGCCATCTGTGAGCCCCGTATTACAACTTTCCTAATTTAAATGAATCAGGTCAATATACATCATGAGGGGGCTGAGCTACACCTCCCATTGGACAGGGTTGAATGACAGGAAGAGCAAGAAAACAAGTGAGGGAAACAGAATCATATGAATTACAATAAGAAATGTAAAGGGGCCCTGAGGAGGAAATCTGTTGTTTGTCACTTTCTACTTCCTGATGGGATCTGCAGGAATCAATAACCTATGTAGAGCTCCCACTGTGCTGCTGAACTGCCTAAATTAGCGTCATTCTCTGAAGGATCATATATAGACGCCAAAGAATGTTTAAATTTTTGAAACAGATCTGACAGGAGATTGCTCAGGTATAGTTTGAACTGTTACCTCCTGCCCACTTCGAGGGTTTGCCACCTCTTGAAGATTATAAATATTCATTGTTTCCACATATTAGCCACTAGTTCAGCAGCTGATGTTATGACAGCATTGTGAGAAATCATATGGAGAGCTGCATGCATTAAGGCCCAAATAGACCTAAATGGAGCTGGAACATTGTCACCACACCATATGCCATTTCTGCATTACTCTTTACTCGCTTCCAGGATTCTAAGTCTAAAATCCTCCTCTAATCTTCTAAAATCGTTTCCTCTGGGAATAAAAGATTATACTCCCTTACCTCCTGCATGCACTCATGTATTTCCGAATGCGAGATCATAGCCCATTTACGTTTCAGAACCTGGTGGATAAGATTAGACAAAGAAGCACCTTAAGCTTGTCCCATATCCCCATAATGTTTTTAGTTCCTCTGGAGAGCTCACTACACAGATTCGCTATCTCTTGTGATTAAAAATGTCCCTTAGTTCCCCTTGAGAGTTCACAATGTAGTTTCCTGGATCTCCTTTGGATCAAATGCCATGTCCCACGTTGGGGGACAGATGTGGGACAAATGGTAACTGCAACGAAGAAAGGATATGGGGGACGTGGTTTTTTGAGAAGACGGCATGTGCTTTATTTTTGGGATGTCAGGGGTATATGGGGTTAGAGATCAATTAATCAATCAATTTCAAGAACAATTCAGAAAAAATTGCCACTATGTTCATATCATGGATATCACTACAACACCGGATCAGATTAGCAAAGATAAAACTCTAATCGGCTTCCCCAAAATTCAATTGACTTCACAATAGAATGCCTAAGATTGTGAAAGCATATCTCAGGAGTAGTTGGAGGAACAATACAATCCAAGAGTATTCTATTCAGGGAAGGAGAATCTCACGACAAAGTGCTTAAGATTGGCCAACAAACAGAGGAAACCCTTAGGAGGAGTTTTCCTCAACTGGACCCCAGGAGTTCAAGGAAAGGGTGTCAGAAATCCTTGCTGAGGCTAAGTCTCCCTCTGTTCAATGGGATGTCATAGTTCCACTGTCTATGCTTTTGGATTTGGGAGATCTTGTTGAACTAGCGGAGTGTATGTGTGTGTATTTCTGCTTGTTTGTGGTTGTGTGTAGGTGAGTTTTCCTCAACTGGACCCCAGGAGTTCCAGGAAAGGGTGTCAGAAATCCTTGCTGAGGCTAAGTCTCCCTCTGTTCAATGGGATGTCATAGTTCCACTATCTATACATGTGGATTTGGGAGATCTTGTTGATCTAGGGGTGTGAATGTGTGTGTATTTCTGCTTGTTTGTGGTTGTGTGTAGGTGAGCTTTTAGGTAAAGGACCTGCAAATCATTACTTGTGGGGCACTCCCACCCCAGGTGCTTTGTATCATTAATAGGCGATTCTACTCTTCCCCTTCTGCCGCCCTTCCACGCTTTTAAAAGTGCAGCTCTTTCTACCATTAAATGAGTCTTAGCATTGACTTGGTTCCCAGACTGTCTGTTTGTCCGCTGAGGAAAGTGGGACTGGGATAGAAGTCTGTCTGCCCTCTTTTCCTCTTCTTGGCTCATCAAGGAGGGGCGTTTTTCCCCAACTCTCCGGAGTACACGAGAGCTTAGGAGACTAAACACCCCCACATTCACTCATGGCTGTCAAGTAGATTCTACATTTCAACAGCAGTTCTTATTTCTCAGCCTGCTGTAACTGTGGAATTGTAAAAATATGTCATTTTCAGTGCTCAGGACCTATCACAATGAAACCTATGTTTTATTATATCCAAGAATCGCTTGTGGGCCTGGGGATATAGCCTAGTGGCAAGAGTGCCTGCCTCGGATACAGGAGGCCCTAGGTTCGATTCCCCAGCACCACATATACAGAAAACAGCCAGAAGCGGCACTGAAGCTCAAGTGGCAGAGTGCTAGCCTTGAGCGGGAAGAAGCCAGGGACAGTGCTCAGGCCTTGAGTCCAAGGCCCAGGTCTGGCAAAAAATAAATAAATAAATAAATAAATAATAAAAGATTGGCTTGCAGTTGCTATGGCTGGAATAGGACCCTATGTTTACACTTGCACTGCTTTTTACCTCAAGGCTTGGGGCTCATTATTCTGTATGTAGTATTGAAGAGTCCATTAGTAATTAGATGAGAAATGAAATTGAAATCATGCACATTATCTCACAGGATTCCATCTGAAACAATTTTATTTCTTCACCTCTCTAAGTTAATTGAAATAGAAAAAAATGGCAGATAATTTCACAGAAGATGCGTTGCAGCATTGTAGGATATCTACAGTTTATCCATTTTATACTCGCATCCACTTGTGAGATGACAACATCAAAGTATTGTGCTTTTATCTGTAGCTTCCCTTCCTGCCGATATAGTGTCACAGGCATTCCTTGTGCCAGCTTTAGCTCTTTCTGTGAGATCATCCCATACAGTGAAAATTGCCAACCCTAATAATATCAGCAACTGAATTTTCAGGAATATTTTCATAATCATGTTTTCAGACAGGACTTGTACATTGTCCCTGTCATTATGAAACACTGACTAACATGCTCATTGTTGGAAGACTCATGTTAATATAACAGATCTGTCATCAACTTCCATCACATTTGGGAAGTGCAAGTATGCAGCCCTCGGCTCTGGACATTAAGCTAGAAAGGCAAGAGGCAGTGAATGCAAAAAAATAACTTTTAGGCATAGCAGAGTCTGACCAGCTGATTGATTCCCATGTCAATGTGCAGGATTCTATTGGACTCATAGGTACACACATTATCCACAGAGGAAAATTCAGTCTCCAATTTAGGATAAAAGGATTAGCATCAGAGTTTCTAAGAAAGCTTTTGACTGGTTACCTAGCACATGGTAGGAGACCAAAGATGTTTTTGTGATGTCACAGAATGCTCATTATGGTCTAGCTGTGTACTGAACCTACTTGAGCAGACATAGCTACCCTCTAGGACTCCTTAAGCTGCAGTGTACCCTACTCTGCAGATGGGATGAGGACTTGAACATGCAGGAAACTGACATGAAGGAACATTTTTCAAATGTGCCTAATACGTTCCAACAGAGCTGTACAGGTTCAGAGACCTCCAATCTACCCTCCTGGTGTGAACCCTCACTCGCAGAGGAGGTAGCATTAAGGTCTGTGGTGGAGGAATTGGCTTTTCAAGCTTTGTGTCAGGCATCTTGGGTCCAAGGACTACCATCCCAGGATTGTGACTTGGAATCGGTTCCAGACCCTGATTTTCTTTCCCTGACTTTTCCCAGAAAGCTTTGGACAATAGTAGAAAGTGACAAATTCAAGTCAATTTGGTGGAGTGAGGAGGGAACTTCTGTTATGATTAATGAAGATGTATTTAAAGAAGAAATTTTGGGACGAAAATATCCTTTCAAGATATTTGAAACGAACAGCATGAAAAGCTTAATTCGACAGCTGATTCTGTACGGGTTCAGTAAACTTCATCACCAATTTGATCGTTCTGCTTCTCTGCTTGACTTCTTGACTGAGGAACAGGTAGGCTCGTCTTTAAGGAAGGTAATTTCAATTTTTTTTCCCCTTACATAGCTATGCATACCTCTCTTGGTACGCCTGTTTCTTCTATCAGTGAACTAGAAAAATACCAAAGCTCAAATTACTTTCAAATGTAACGGAAACGGCTGGGAATATGGCCTAAGGCAAGAGTGCTTGCCTCCTACACAAGAAGCTCCCAGTTCAATTCCCCAGCACCACATATATGTGGAAAACGGCTAGAAGGGTCGCTGTGGCTCAGGTGGCAGAGTGCTAGCCTTGAGCGGGAAGAAGACAGGGACGGTGCTTAGACCCTGAGTCCCAGGCCCAGGACTGGCCAAACAAAATGTAACGGAAAGAAAGGTTCAGTTCGTAAAGAACAAATTTTGACTTCACCATTAGAATTTACAGAAATTTCGCTAGCCAATTAGAATTACACCTTTGGACTGTGTACAAAACCTCATAACAGATTCTCTGTGTTCAACGTGGCAGATCCATTGGTTCAGAACATTGTTGTATTTATCTGTTTCTCTTCTACTAAGCCCTTCATATATTTAAAGTATTTATGCGTCAATTGACTCCTTTGCCATTGAGAGTGAATGGTAATTCATATCCTTTGGCTAGGTTTGGCTCTGAGTCTCTCTGCTTCAAATGTCTCCAAGTAACTTTCTCCTTTTGTTTTAGTTTCTGTGCTACCAGAATCCAAATTTCAAACAAGGATGTCCTGAACTGTTAGCAAGAATAAGACGAAAAGTCAGGATTAAAAAGTTTTCTGTAACAAGTGAATCATTGCCTGTGCAGCTGGATGAACAACTGCACCTGGGACATGAGGGTAATGCCAGTAATCCCAAAACAGATTTAGTCTCTGACACTAGTACTGAAGGAATGCTTTCAACATCACGAGGTTCACTGCTGTCTCATAGACACCAGCCATCTGGCACGCACATGCTGGCAACTGCAGAACATTTACTCAAAAATGACAATCCTGTCAGAGATTCTTCCGTCAGACATTCACACAAAAAGTTGATGGATCAGGGAGCCCTGTCTAGTCATTAGACCACACTTCATGTGCTGTCAAACAACAGCTACCTCCAGGCACATGACTGCTTTGTGAATTTTGATAAAAGTTATAATTCTCAATATGAAAAATCACATCGATTATCAAACGATAATTTCAGAGAGATGATGCCAACTTCAGCTATTCCAATTGGATATTCTCATTTTATGGCCTACGAATCGCCACATTCAAGCATGCTAGTGACAGCATCCAATCAACTGTGCTCCGATGCCACCACACGCGAAATATCTGCCGCAGCATTTTCAAAATATCATCATATAATAGCACCAGTTTACAAGGAACAGAAAGAGAGTAATATCCCAAGCCAGTGCCAGAGTTGGGAGGAAAATTAATTTAGATGTGTATTGTTATAATGAATAAAGACTCTGCCCAGCTTTATTCAAGCAATGAAGGGTCATTCAACTGTATTGTTTCTTATAGGCCAATAGCAAATAAAACTAAAATGTTGCTTTATTTCAACAGTGGGATGCACTTTATCTCATGTTTTCAGACATCAATATGTTGAGACTACCACTTGGGCTGTAAAAACCCAAACTTCTCAAGGCATTTCCATGCATTTATCTAGGACGTTAGCATCATTGCCAATTGACCATTAGTTCAACTTAAACTATAGCATAAATAATGGGTTATATTCAAATGGAAATGACTCTCTTCCCGGGGTGACAAATGAGCTAGTTACTCCAGTCACACCTACCTTAGTGAAAGAGATCAAAAAATAAACATGTGCTTCAATTTGAAACTGACCAAGACGTGTTCCAAAGGATATATGAAACTTAGGCAAACATGGGTGAACAATTGGCCATTTTCCCATTTCTATCCATTCCCCTCAAGGAGCCTTGTTTACTTCCAGCTCCACTATTCATATAACTGGCATCTACATGCATGTATGTGTTGCACAATGATGATCAATTTGTCCTCATCCTGGTCGTCTTGGGTTACCAAAATTAAACAGCAAGTGCATAATGACCAAAGCATATTAGACATGAGTATGTCCTTTTTGCCACATGGCAACAGCATACTCTACAAGAGAATCGTAGTAGCAAGTAGCCAGTGTTCCCAATGATGATGAAAAAAAGATTAAAAAAAGATAAGAGGTGATATACCAAAAATCCGGAGCTAAGGAAGGTACCAAGTAAGAAGGAAAGTTGTGGAACTAGAGAAAGGAGAGGGAAGCAATGAATGATATAAAGAAAAGGGATGGAGTGATGAAGCACAGGAAGACAAGAATTCAGGAAAGAAGACAGGAGAGAAGGTAGCAAGGAGGGAAGGAATGCAGGCAGGCAAGGAGGCAGGGACAGATGGATTGTGGTTTGTATCAACAGTGTGAGGGATGGAGTTATAGGTGGAAGTATGGAGAAAGAAGGATCCGAAAGGAATCCTGGGGGGGCTGGGGATATAGCCTAGTGGCAAGAGTGCCTGCCTCGGATACACGAGGCCCTAGGTTCGATTCCCCAGCACCACATATACAGAAAACGGCCAGAAGCGGCGCTGTGGGTCAAGTGGCAGAGTGCTAGCCTTGAGCGGGAAGAAGCCAGGGACAGTGCTCAGGCCCTGAGTCCAAAGCCCAGGACTGGCCAAAAAAAAAAAAAAAAAAAAAAAACGAAAGGAATCCTGGGGAAGGAGAGAGTGACAGAGATAAGGAGGGAAGAAAAGAAATCAGGAAGGAATGAAAGCAGAAAGGAAGGAAGGATGAGAACAAGGGAGACTGGGTGGGACATAGGAGTAAGGAACCATGAAAGCAGTGAGAGGGAAGATAAAAAGGAATTGGTACTTCATGGGAAGCAAGGAAAATCATAAAAATACATTTTATATTTATAAAGCTGTGTTTTTACTTGGACACTACTTAGTACATTGATATCAAATATTCAGTATCGTTTGCTTGACATAAAAATCTGTACTGTCAGTTCAAATAGGTAAAAAGGAAACTGAGTTTGTACTATAGAAAATGTTATTCATCTGCTGCACAGGGTCATGAAATTAATAAGTGAATTTCTAAGTAAGGCTCAACAATATTCTTCTACGGAATGCAAGACTGGCATTGACAAGTTGACTGCCAGAGTGACATAAAGAACACTTTGCCCTGTATCATCTCCTAAGGATATTCCACTCTGGATATCTCTATGCTCCAGATGACACCCTGATGAGGCCATCTGGCAGTGCCTTCAAGGAACACAGATGACCTTTTGATATTAGGAAGCGTTAGAGACAATCTAAGTCCCTGAAATAGACAGTAGGAAACAACAAAACCAAGAGACAAGTGTAATGACAGAATGCCTACGGAGACTAAACCTGACCCACGAGGTCCCAAAAGAAGGGATGATATCTTGCCTCTGTTTTCAAGCAGGGGTGTAAACTTGTGTCCAAGTCACCATGTCACCAACCCAGCACTCATTGACCATTTTAGGTCAGTGCATGAAACACAAACCAAACACCACTAGAGGATTTGTCAAAAGACTTATGCAAAAGTTGACGCTGGGAAATCTCTGGGTCACGGGGTCCCCATCACAGTCTTGGAGGGAGTTCCCTAAATTCCCAAAGCCAGCCTAAAATAAAGTGACTCTAGTAAGATTTTTCTCTCCTCTTCTAAGGGAAATGATTTATATGGGATATCTCAAGGTCGGTAAAATTGGTCATTTACATGAAACGGAAGGAAATATGTCTGTGACTACTAAAAGTCAGGGACAGAGGAAATACAACACAAAGTGACTTTATATATTGTAAAATTCAATGTGTACCAAGTTACAAAAAAGTCACATATTTTTTCTTCCAATAGTGGTGTGTAAAATATTCTCGACCAGTGCAGGGAACCACAAGACAGGCACATCAATTAAAATTTACATGGAACTCTATTTCTTTGTCTTGTATGGTGGGTAATGGACACCCAATAGCGTTTACACCAATGTTGGCATAAGGAAATGGCAACTGTGACACATTTCATGTCCTCTGCTTTTCCCTCCAGCCCTCCCCATTTGTGTCATTTTGCAATAGTACAATTTCACCAGTGATACTCTTAGAGTCCATTATCAAGGATGGAACCATATGTGGTTGACATGTACAAATGGGGGGAGAAGCCGTATCTCCTCTTTTCTGTCTAAAGGAAAACTCCATTATGATTTCTGGTGTTAATTTTTCCTACAGTGAACTGGTTTGATGGGGATGACATAATATCCCTCTCGTTCACTCCATCTTGAGTATTGCAAAGTAAAATCTAAGTAACAGTGTGACTAGGCACTGGTTTTGTTTGATCCAATGATTTTGGAATGAAAGCACTACTAAATGGATACTTCAAAGGAGATGACTGTGTTCTGTTGTAGACATTTAGTTTGGGCTCCTAAAAATTTCTTTCTCAACAACCACTTGAGAGCTATGAAGACACCATACTTAAAATCATCCCTAGGTACAGAGGAGTCCTGAATCTCTCCTTCCTTTACAAGGGGACCTATATTTGCAGTGGGAAAAGTTGTTGATTTTAGGAAAACAATTTGGAGATCATAATAGATAGTTCATGGTTGAAAAATATTGAGCTAAAATGAAAAAGGAAATCCCAAAGGAAGGGTTCCTTGATTCGTTTACACAGTCTCCAAACATAATTGTACACACCTTGGGTACTGGTGATCCCCTTGCAGTGTTGTGGTTGGGAATTACATAATACATTATATTACTGGAACCATTCAATAAATATTAGCTTGGCTGAATTCATCTTGTTCAGACAAACTTGTATATACAGTTGCCCCACAAATTAGTGAAAGAAAAGAGTAAATAATTTGATTTTTGTATAAACACTAGTAAAGGGACAGGTTATGCAGAAATCAAGGGCAAAAGGATAAAAGTACAAATGCCTCCAAAAGCAAAATTTACACAAACATTTGTGTAAACCAATTCTACAATTTCTCAGGGGGAAAGTAACAAAGGAGTTGGCAGGGGGGGTGATGGAGGAGGAAAATGATGAACGAGATATATACTTACTGACTCACTTATGAACCTCTAATCCTTCGGTCCATCACTCTGACAATAAAGGAAAAAATAAAATAAACAAGAACAAAAGAGGAAGTAGTGTGGCATGAAGTAGGTTATGGTCGTAATCTGAATCCGTTACAAATAATGCCATTGTAGACATGAACGGATTAGATTCAAACAGTCGATCAGAGAAACTGAACAGGGACTTGATGAGCATCACCCAACCCCCAAGCTTATGCAGCTTTATGGGAAGAGCTGAGAAAATTAAAAAGGATCTCAACCCACTGGGCTAGATAAAAGGAAGACTAAGATGGCTCAGACACTGAGGAAAAATTATGTAATGAGCCTAGTAAATACAGATTGACCCATGTGGAGAAAATTTTGGAATCACAATATCATCCAAAACAGCAATCTCCTGTAAAGGAGAGACTTGTGGGCTCTGCCCAGAATCCTGGCGGTCTTTGATCCTTTCCCACCACAACCTCCACCTGATAGAGTCTCACAGCTAGTACCATCTGAGCATGTGCTGGTAAAGGCTCCTGGCCCTCCTAGCCGTAAGCGTGGCACACTTCCTTGGCTCAGGCTGCTCAAGAAGGGAGGACATTCCTTGTTTTCATTTATTCCCTGACAGGCAGGATGAAGATAACAAAGGGTTCATCAGGCTTTCCCATTTCAACCAATAAGAGATCTAAAGAATGCTTGTGTTCAATATGGCCCTACAGTGCCGTTTACTCAAGTCATTCGTATCTATTTATTTATTCATTGGCCGATCCTGGGTCTTCAACTTAGGGCCTGAGCACTGTCCCTGGCTTCTTTTTGCTCTAAGCTAGCACTCTGCTACTTGAGCCACAGCCCACTTCTGGCCATTTTCTATATATGTGGTGCTGGAGAATAGAACCCAGGGCTTCATGTATATGAGGCAAGCACACTTGCCAATAGGCCATATTTCCAGCACACTGAAGTCATTCGTGAAACCTTGGCTACTAAAACTTTATGCCCAAATTGCCAAGCAGCCGTCAGGCCTTCTAAGAAAAAAGGAGGAATAAATGACTATATTCGACTTTGTGTAGACATTGGGCCATCCTATGTTCAGGACCTCACGCTGGCTGCAGGGCTCCAAGGGCAGACTGTGACAGAGTTCTTACACATGCACTGTATGGGGAGAAGGCGACGGGGACATCTATGTACTGCTGGGAATCCGGGCATCTGTTTTTCCTGAAGATAAATGGACTACTTAATGGCTCACTGACCTAATCAGAAAAGGAGAAGAACTATGAGTGAAATTTGTCCCCATTGTAAAAACGGGAAGCATTGTGTTACAAATTGCAGATCTACCTTGAATGACTGTGGCAACCAGATTTCAGTAATCTGGCAGAGGAGCCAGCACCTGGCCCCACAAATAAATTTTCGGGCGGCTCCATCCTTCCCCCAACCTCAAGCCTATCCCCCAACAACCTGCAGCAACAATCAGGTTCAAGTCTCCTCTGAGCAACTTCCTCTGAGGAAGTTCAGGACTGGATCTCTGTTCTTCTACCTGCACAGTACTGACTTCGGAAATGGGATTTCAGACCCTCCATCCAGGAGTTCTTGGCCCTCTTCCAAGGGAATCTGTTGGCTAATTGTTAGGTTACAAATGCTCTGCACTGAGGGGCTTATGTATTATTCCAGGAGTGATAGATCAGGACACTAATGGAGAAATAAAATCATGGCTTCAGTGCCGGCTAGTGTTGTCTCTATCCTGGCAGCTCATGCTGGTTCCTTTAATTTTTGTCGGTGACTCAGCAACTACAAACACAAGGGGAGAGAGGAGTTTTTGGTCTTCCGACAATTTTGGGGTTCAAAACATAAAATGGGAATGGCCCGGGGATGGCTTCTTCTCATATTTTCAGACATCAATATGTTGAGACTACCTCTTGGGCTGTAAAAACCCAATCTTCTCAAGGCATTTCCATCCATTTATGTAAGAGGTTAGCAATATTGCCCATTGACCGCTGGTTGAAATACAGGTCTAATGCACATATAATAGGTTATTGTCAAATGCAAATGACTCACAAGCTGGGGCCACAAATGAGCCAATTCCTCCAGTACTTGTACCTTAGTGAAAGAGATCAACAAACAAACATGTGCTTCAATCTTAATGTGACCTTGGGGTATTCCAAAGGCTATGAAACTTAGGCAAGTCATGGGTGAACGATTGGCAATTTCCCTATTTATATCCAGACCCTTCTAGGTACCTTGTTTACTTCTAGCTCCAGTGTTCATAAAGCTGGCCTCTACACATATGCATGTCTAGCACAATGATGATCAAGTTGTCCTTATCCTGGTTGTGGTGGGTAACCTATATAAAACAGGATGTGCACAATGACCAAGGTATATCTTAGACATGAGTATGTCCTCTTTGCGACATGGGAAAAGAGTGCTCCACAACAGATTAGTAGTAGCAAGTTGCCACAGTGTTCATAATGGTGAAGAAAAAAGGAGAAAAAAAAAAAGATAAAAGGTAATGTACCATAAATCAAGAGCTAAGTAAGGTAAAAATAGGAAGGAAAGTTATGGAAGGTAAGAAAGAGAGGGAAGGAAGGAATGATAGAAAGAAAAGAGCGAGGTGGTGAAGCCAAGGAAGACAGGAGGGAAGGTAGCAATGAGGGAAGGAATGTAGGCAGGGAAGGAGGCAGGGAGAGGTGGATTGTGGTTTCTATGGACAGTGGGTGGGACAGAGTTAATGGAGGAAGTATGGAGGAAGAGGATCTGAAGGTAAGCCTGGGGAAGGAGAGAGATGAAGGGAGATAAGGAAGGAAGTAAAGGTAGCAGGAAGGAATGATTGCAGAAAGGAAGGAAAGATGAGAGCAAGGGAGACTTGGGTTGGAGATAGAAGCAAGGCAATATGAAAGCATTGACAGATCAGATGAAAAAGAAAGGATATCTGGTGGGAAGCAAGGAAATTCATATAAATTCATAGGGAATTTATAAAGCTGTGCTTCTACTTGGACACTACTTAGTACACTGATTTCAGATATTCAATATAATTGATCTGACAAACAATGCTGTAGTGTCATTTCCAATAGGAAAAAATGAAACTCAGTTTCTACTATAGAAAATATTATTTTTGAGCTGAACCAGGTCATTAGGTTTCTAAGTGTATTTCTAAATAATTCACAAAAATATCTTCTACGGAATGCAAGACAGGCATTGACAAGTTGACTCCCAGTGTGACAGACAGAACACTGTGCCCTGAAAAATCTCATCGTGATCCTCCCCTGTGGATATTTCTATCCTCCAGAAGACACCCTGCTGAGACCAACTGGCAATGCCTTCAAGGAACACAGAATACTTGCTTGATAATGGAAAGAGTTAGAGAAAATCTACCGCCCCCAAATAGACAGTAAGAAACAACTAAACCAAGAGACAAGTTTAATAACAGTGCCCACAGAGACAAAACCTGACCCTCCAGTGACCAAAAGAAGGGATGAACTCTTGAACTTTTTCCAGTTAAGGGTGTATACTTGTGTCCAAGTCACCACATCACCTACCCAACACTCACTGACCTGCTTCAGTCAGTACATAAAACACAAAGCACTAACTAGTAGAGGATTTTATAACAGACTTATGCAAAAGTTGAGTCTGGAAGACTCTGGGTCACGGAGTCCCCATCTCAGTATAGGGGGTGTTCAATAAGTTCCCAAAGCCAACTTAAAATATCGGGACTCTAGTAAAAATTTTCTATTCTCTCTTAAGCAAAATGAGTTATATGTGATGCCTCAAGTTCGGTAAAGATGGTCATTTAGATGAATGGCGAGGCTATTTGTCTGTTAGTACTAAATGTAAGGGACCTAAGAAATAAAACTCAAAGTGATGCGGCAGCTCCCGTGCTAGTGACTGGTTGTAAAGAAAAGATGATATGGAAGCTCACTTCACTGGAACAGAGCCATCTGTGAGCCCCGTATTACAACTTTCCGAACTTAAATGAATCAGGTCAATATACATCATGAGGGGGATGAGCTACACCTCCTATTGGACAGGGTTGAATGACAGGAACAGCAAGAAAACAAGTGAGGGAAACAGAATCATATGAATTACAATAAGAAATGTCAAGGGGCCCTGAGGAGGATATCTATTGTTTGTCACTTTCTACTTCCTGATGGGACCTGCAGGACTCAATAACCTATGTAGAGCTCCCACTGTGCTGCTGAACTGTCTAAGTAAGTGTAATTCTCTGAAGGATCATATATAGACGCCGAAGAATGTTTAAATTTTTTGTAACAGATCTGACAGGAGATTGTTCAGGTATAGTGTGAACTGTTACCTGCCGCCCACTTCGAGGTATTGCCACATCTTGAAGTTTATAAGTATTCCTTGCTTTCCCCATATTAGCCACTAGTTCAGCAGCTGATGTTATGACAGCATTGTGAGAAATCATATGGAGAGCTGCATGCATTAAGGCCCAAATAGACCTAAATGGAGCTTGAACATTGTCACCACACCATATGCCATTTCTGCATTACTCTTTACTTGCTTCCAGGCTTCTAAGTCTAAAATCCTCTTCTACTCTTCTAAAATTGTTTCCTCTAGGAATAAAAGAGTATACTCCCTTACCTCCTGCATGCACTCATGTATTTCCGAATGCGAGATCATAGCCCATTTACGTTTCAGAACCTGGTGGATAAGATTAGACAAAGAAGCACCTTAAGCTTGTCCCATATCCCCATAACGTTTTCAGTGCTTCTGGAGAGCTAGCTACACAGATTCGCTATCTCTTGTGATTAAAAATGTCCCTTAGTTCCCCTTGAGAGTTCACAATGTAGTTTCCTGGATCTCCTTTGGATCAAATGCCATGTCCCACGTTGGGGGACAGATGTGGGACAAATGGTAACTGCAACGAAGAAAGGATATGGGAGACCTGGATTTTGGAGAAGAAGGCATGTGCTTTATTTTTGGGATGTCAGGTGTATATGGGGTTAGAGATCAATTAATAATTGCAAGAACAATTCAGAAAAATTTGCCACTCTGTTCATATCATGGACATCACTACAAAACCGGATCAGATTAGCAAAGATAAAACTCTAATCGGCTTCCCAAAAATTCAATTGACTTCACAATAGAATGCCTAAGATTTTGAAAGCATATCTCAGGAGTAGTTGGAGGAACAATACAATCCATGAGTTTTCCAATCAGGGAAGGAGAATCTCATGACAAAGTGCTTAAGATTGGCCAACAAACAGAGGAAACCCTTAGGAGGAGTTTTCCTCAACTGGACCCCAGGAGTTCCAGGAAAGGGTGTCAGAAATCCTTGCTGAGGCTAAGTCTCCCTCTGTTCAATGGGATGTCATAGTTCCACTATCTATGCATGTGGATTTGGGAGATCTTGTTGATCTAGGGGTGTGAATGTGTGTGTATTTCTGCTTGTTTGTGGTTGAGTGTAGGTGAGCTTTTAGGTAAAGGACCTGCAAATCATTACTTGTGGGGCACTCCCGCCCCAGGTGCTTTGTATCATTAATAGGCGATTCTACTCCTCCCCTTCCGCCGCCCTCCCACCCGTTTTAAAGTGCAGCTCTTTCTACCATTAAATGAGTCTTAGCATTGACTTGGTTCCCAGACTGTCTGTTTGTCCGCTGAGGAAAGTGGGGCTTGGATAGAAGTCTCTCTGCCCTCTTTTCCTCTTCTTGGCTCATCAGGGAGGGGAGTTTTTTCCCAACTCTCCGCAGTACACGAGAGTTTGGGAGACTAAACACCCCCACATTCACTCATGGCTGTCAAGTAGCTTCTACATTTCAACAGCAGTTCTTATTTCTCAGTCTGCTGTAACTGTGGAATTGTAATACTATGTCATTTTCAGTGCTCAGGACCTATCACAATGAAACCTATGTTTTATTATATCCAAGAATCGCTTGTGGGGCTGGGGATATAGCCTAGTGGCAAGAGTCCCTGCCTCGGATAAAGGAGGCCCTAGGTTTGATTCACCAGCACCACATATACAGAAAACAGCCAGAAGCGGCACTGTAGCTCATGTGGCAGAGTGCTAGCCGTGAGCGGGAAGAAGCCAGGGACAGTGCTCAGGCCTTGAGTCCAAGGCCCAGGACTGGCAAAAAATAAATAAATAAATAAATAAAAGAATGGTTTGCAGGTGCTATGGCTGGAATAGGACCCTATGTTTACACTTGCAGTGCTTTTTACCTCAAGGCTTGGGGCTCATTATTCTGTATGCAGTATTGAAGAGTCCATTAGTAAATAGATGAGAAATGAAAATGAAATCATGCACATTATCTCACACATTTCCATCTGAAACAATTTTATTTCTTCACCTCTCTAACTTAATTGAAATAGAAAAAAATGGCAGATAATTTCACAGAAGATGCGTTGCAGCATTGTAGGATATCGACAGTTTATCCATTTTATACTCGCATCCACTTGTGAGATGACATCAAAGTATTGCACTTTTATCTGTAGCTTCCCTTCCTGCAGATATAGTGTCACAGGCATTCCTTGTGCCAGCTTTAGCTCTTTCTGTGACATCATCCCATACAGTGAAAATTGCCAACCCTAATAATGTCAGCAACTGAATTTTCAGGAATATTTTCATAATCATGTTTTCAGACAGGACTTGTACATTGTCCCTGTCATTATGAAACACTGACTAACATGCTCATTGTTGGAAGACTCATGTTAATATAACAGATCTGTCATCAACTTCCATCACATATGGGAAGTGCAAGTACGCAGCCCTCGGCTCTGGACATTAAGCTAGAAAGGCAAGAGGCAGTGAATGCCAAAAAATAACTTTTAGGCGTAGCAGAGTCTGACCAGCTGATTGATTCCCATGTCAATGTACAGGATTCTATTGGACTCATAGGTACACACATTATCCACAGAGGAAAATTCAGTCTCCAATTTAGGATAAAAGGATTAGCATCAGAGTTTCTAAGAAAGCTTCTGATTGGTTACCTAGCACATGGTAGGAGACCAAAGACGTTTTTGTGATGTCACAGAATGCTCATTATGGTCTAGCTGTGTGCTAGACCTACTTGAGCAGACATAGCTACCCTCTAGGACTCCTTAAGCTGCAGTGTACCCTACTCTGCAGATGGGATGAGGACTTGAACATGCAGGAAACTGACATGAAGGAACATTTTTCAAATGTGCCTAATACGTTCCAACAGAGCTGTACAGGTTCAGAGACCTCCAACCTACCCTCCTGGTGGGAACCCTCACTCGCAGAGGAGGCGGCATTAAGGTCTGTGGTTGAGGAATTGGCTTTTCAAGCTTTGTGTCAGGCATCTTGGGTCCAAGGACTACCATCCCAGGATTGTGACTTGGAATCGGTTCCAGACCCTGATTTTCTTTCCCTGACTTTTCCCAGAAAGCTTTGGACAATAGTAGAAAGTGACAAATTCAAGTCAATTTGGTGGGGTGAGGAGGGAACTTCTGTTGTGATTAATGAAGATCTATTTAAAGAAGAAATTTTGGGACGGAAATATCCTTTCAAGATATTTGAAACGAACAGCATGAAAAGTGTAATTCGACAGCTGAATCTGTACGGGTTCAGTAAACTTCATCACCAATTTGATCGTTCTGCTTCTCTGCTTGACTTCTTGACTGAGGAAGAGGAAGGCTCGTCTTTAAGGAAGGTAATTTCAATTTTCTTTTCCCTTACATAGCTATGCATACCTCTCTTGGTACACCTGTTTCTTCTATCAGTGAACTAGAGAAATACCAAAGCTCAAATTACTTTCAAATGTAACGGAAAGGGCTGGGAATATGGCCTATGGCAAGAGTGCTTGCCTCCTACACAAGAAGCTCTCAGTTCAATTCCCCAGCACCACATATATGTGGAAAACGGCTAGAAGGGTCGCTGTGGCTCAGGTGGCAGAGTGCTAGCCTTGAGCGGGAAGAAGACAGGGACGGTGCTTAGACCCTGAGTCCCAGGCCCAGGACTGGCCAAACAAAATGTAACGGAAAGAAAGGTTCACTTCGTAAAGAACAAATTTTGACTTCACCATTAGAATTTACAGAAATATCGCTAGCCAATTAGAATTACACCTTTGGACTGTGTACAAAACCACATAACAGATTCTCTGTGTTCAACGTGGCAGATCCAATTGGTTCAGAACATTGTTGTATTTATCTGTTTCTCTTCTACTAAGCCCTGCATATAGTTAAAGTATTTATGCGTCAATTGACTCCTTTGCCATTGAGAGTAAATGGTAATTCATCTCCTTTGGCTAGGTTTGGCTCTGAGTCTCTCTGCTTCAAATGTCTCCAAGTAACTTTCTCCTTTTGTTTTAGTTTCTGTGCTACCAGAATCCAAATTTCAAACAAGGATGTCCTGAACTGTTAGCAAGAATAAGACGAAAAGTCAGGATTAAAAAGTTTTCTGTAACAAGTGAATCATTGCCTGTGCAGCTGGATGAACAACTGCACCTGGGACATGAGGGTAATGCCAGTAATCCCAAAACAGATTTAGTCTCTGACACTAGTACTGAAGGAATCCTTTCAACATCACGAAGTTCACTGCTGTCTCATAGACCCCAGCCATCTGGCACGCACATGCTGGCAACTGCAGAACACCTTTACTCAAAAATGACAATCCTCAGAGATTCTTCCGTCAGACATTCACACAAAAAGTTTATGGATCAGGGAGCCATGTCTAGTCATTTGACCACACTTCATGTGCTGTCAAACAACAGCTACCTCCAGGCACATGACTGCTTTGTGAATTTTGATAAAAGTTATAATTCTCAATATCAAAAATCACATCGATTATCAAACGATAATTTCAGAGAGATGATGCCAACTTCAGCTATTCCAATTGGATATTCTTATTTTATGGCCTACGAATCGCCACATTCAAGCATGCTAGTGACAGCATCCAATCAACTGTGCTCCAATGCCACCACACGCGAAATATCTGCCGCAGCATTTTCAAAATATCATCATATAATAGCACCAGTTTACAAGGAACAGAAAGAGAGTAATATCCCAAGCCAGTGCCAGAGTTGGAGGAAAATTAATTTCGATGTGTATTGTTATAATGAATAAAGACTCTGCCCAGCTTTATTCAAGCAATGAAGGGTCATTCAACTGTATTGTTTCTTATAGGCAATAGCAAATAAAACTAAAATGTTGCTTTATTTCAACAGTGGGATGCGCTTCATCTCATGTTTTCAGACATCAATATGTTGAGACTACCACTTGGGCTGTAAAAACCCAAACTTCTCAAGGCATTTCCATGCATTTATCTAAGAGGTTAGCATCATTGCCAATTGACCATTAGTTCAAATTAAACTATAGCATAAATAATGGGTTATATTCAAATGGAAATGACTCACTACCCGGGGCGACAAATGAGCTAGTTACTCCAGTCACACCTACCTTAGTGAAAGAGATCAACAAACAAACATGTGCTTCAATTTGAAACTGACCAAGACGTGTTCCAAAGGATATATGAAACTTAGGCAAACATGGGTGAACAATTGGCCATTTTCCCATTTCTATCCATTCCCCTCAAGAGCCTTGTTTACTTCCAGCTCCACTATTCATATAACTGGCATCTACATGCATGCATGTGTTGCACAATGATGATCAATTTGTCCTCATCCTGGTCGTCTTGGGTTACCAATATTAAACAGGAAGTGCATAATGACCAAAGCATATTAGACATGAGTATGTCCTTTTTGCCACATGGCAACAGCATACTCTACAACAGAATCGTAGTAGCAAGTAGCCACAGTGTTCCCAATGATGATGAAAAAAAGATTAAAAAAAGATAAGAGGTGATATACCAAAAATCCGGAGCTAAGGAAGGTACCAAGTAAGAAGGAAAGTTGTGGAACTAGAGAAAGGAGAGGGAAGCAATGAATGATATAAAGAAAGGGATGGAGTGATGAAGCACAGGAAGACAAGAATTCAGGAAAGAAGACAGGAGAGAAGGTAGCAAGGAGGGAAGGAATGCAGGCAGGCAAGGAGGCAGGGACAGATGGATTGTGGTTTGTATCAACAGTGTGAGGGATGGAGTTATAGGTGGAATTATGGAGAAAGAAGGATCCAAAAGGAATCCTGGGGAAGGAGAGAGTGACAAACAGAGATAAGGAGGGAAGAAAAGAAATCAGGAAGGAATGAAAGCAGAAAGGAAGGAAGGATGAGAACAAGGGAGACTGGGTGGGACATAGGAGTAAGGAACCATGAAAGCAGTGAGAGGGAAGATGAAAAGGAATTGGTACTTCATGGGAAGCAAGGAAAATCATAAAAATACATTTCATATTTATAAAGCTGTGTTTTTACTTGGACACTACTTAGTACATTGATATCAAATATTCAGTATCGTTTGCTTGACATAAAAATCTGTAGTGTCAGTTCAAATAGGTAAAAATGAAACTCAGTTTGTACTATAGAAAATGTTATTCATCGCTGCACAGGGTCATGAGATTTCTAAGTGAATTTCTAAGTAAGGCTCAACAATATTCTTCTACGGAATGCAAGACTGGCATTGACAAGTTGACTGCCAGAGTGACAGAAAGAACACTGTGCCCTGTATCATCTCCTAAGGATGTTCCACTCTGGATATCTCTATGCTCCAGATGACACCCTGATGAGGCCATCTGGCAGTGCCTTCAAGGAACACAGATGACCTGTTGATATTAGGAAGAGTTAGAGACAATCTAAGTCCCTGAAATAGACAGTAGGAAACAACAAAACCAAGAGACAAGTGTAATGACAGAATGCCTACCGAGACAAAACCTGACCCACGAGGTCCCAAAAGAAGGGATGACATCTTGCCTCTTTTTTCAAGCAGGGGTGTAAACTTGTGTCCAAGTCACCATGTCACCAACCCAGCACTCACTGACCATTTTAGGTCAGTGCATGAAACACAAACCAAACACCACTAGAGGATTTGTCAAAAGACTTATGCAAAAGTTGACGCTGGGAAATCTCTGGGTCACGGGGTCCCCATCACAGTCTTGGAGGGAGTTCCCTAAATTCCCAAAGCCAGCCTAAAATAAAGTGACTCTAGTAAGATTTTTCTCTCCTCTTCTAAGGGAAATGATTTATATGGAATATCTCAAGGTCGGTAAAGTTGGTCATTTACATGAAACGCTAGGAAATATGTCTGTGACTACTAAAAGTCAGGGACAGAAGAAATACAACACAAAGTGACTTTATATATTGTAAAATTCAATGTGTACCAAGTTACAAAAAGTCACATATTTTTTCTTCCAATAGTGGTGTGTAAAATATTCTCGACCAGTGCAGGGAACCACAAGACAGGCACATCAATTAAAATTTACATGGAACTCTATTTCTTTGTCTTGTATGGTGGGTAATGGACACCCAATAGCGTTTACACCAATGTTGGGATAAGGAAATGCCAACTGTGACACATTTCATGTCCTCTGCTTTTCCCTCCAGCCCTCCCCATTTGCGTCATTTTGCAATAGTACAATTGCAGCCAGTGATACTCTTAGAGTCCATTATCAAGGATGGAACCATATGTGGTTGACATGTACAAATGGGGGGAGAAGCTGTATCTCCTCTTTTCTGTCTAAAGGAAAACTCCATTATGATTTCTGGTGTTAATTTTTCCTATAGTGAACTGGTTTGATGGGGATGACATAATAACCCTCTCGTTCACTCCATCTTGAGTATTGCAAAGTAAAATCTAAGTAACAGTATGACTAGGCACTGGTTTTGTTTGATCCAATGATGTTGGAATGAAAGCACTACTAAATGGATACTTCAAAGGAGATGACTGTGTTCTGTTGTAGACATTTAGTTTGGGCTCCTAAAAATTTCTTTCTCAACAACCACTTGAGAGCTATGAAGACACCATACTTAAAATCATCCCTAGGTACAGAGGAGTCCTGAATCTCTCCTTCCTTTACAAGGGGACCTATATGTGCAGTGGGAAAAGATGTTGATTTTAGGAAAACAATTTAGAGATCATAATAGATAGTTCATGGTTGAAAAATATTGAGCTAAAATGAAAAAGGAAATCTCAAGGGAAGGGTTCCTTGATTCGTTTACACAGTCTCCAAACATAATTGTACACACCTTGGGTACTGGTGATCCCCTTGCAGTGTTGTGGTTGGGAAGTACATAATTCATTATATTACTGGAACCATTCAATAAATATTAGCTTGGCTAAATTCATCTTGGTCAGACAAACTTGTATATACAGTTGCCCCACAAATTAGTGAAAGAAAAGAGTAAATAATTTGATTCTTGTATAAACACTAGTAAAGGGACAGGTTATGCAGAAATCAAGGGCAAAAGGTTAAAAGTACAAATGCCTCCAAAAGCAAAATTTACACAAACATTTGTGTAAACCAATTCTACAATTTCTCAGGGGGAAAGAGACAAAGGAGTTGGAAGGGGGGTGTTGGAGGAGGAAAATGATGAACGAGATATATACTTACTGACTCACTTATGAACCTCTAATCCTTCGGTCCATCACTCTGACAATAACGGAAAAAATAAAATAAACAAGAACAAAAGAGGAAGTAGTGTGGCATGAAGTAGGTTATGGTCGTAATCTCAATCCGTTACAAATAATGCCATTGTAGACATGAACGGATTAGGTTCAAACAGTCGATCAGAGAAACTGAACAGGGACTTGATGAGCATCACCCAACCCCCAAGCTTATGCAGCTGTATGGGAAGAGCTGAGAAAATTAAAAAAGATCTCAACCCACTGGGCTAGATAAAAGGAAGACTAAGATGGCTCAGACACTGAGGAAAAATTATGTAATGAGCCTAGTAAAGACAGATTGACCCATGTGGAGAAAATTTTGGAATCACAATATCATCCAAAACAGCAATCTCCTGTAAAGGGAGAGACTTGTGGGCTCTGCCCAGAATCCTGGCGGTCTTTGATCCTTTCCCACCACAACCTCCTCCTGATAGAGTCTCACAGCTAGTACCATCTCAGCGTGTGCTGGTAAAGGCTCCTGGCCCTCCTAGCCGTAAGCGTGGCACACTTCCTTGGCTCAGGCTGCTCAAGAAGGGAGGACATTCCTGGTTTTCATTTATTCCCTGACAGGCAGGATGAAGATAACAAAAGGGTTCATCAGGCTTTGCCATTTCAACCAATAAGAGATCTAAAGAATGCTTGTGTTCAATATGGCCCTACAGTGCCGTTTACTCAAGTCATTCTTATCTATTTATTTACTCATTGGCCAATCCTGGGTCTTCAACTTAGGGCCTGAGCACTGTCCCTGGCTTCTTTTTGCTCTAAGCTAGCACTCTGCTACTTGAGCCACAGCGCCACTTCTGGCCATTTTCTATATATGTGGTGCTGGAGAATAGAACCCAGGGCTTCATGTATATGAGGCAAGCACACTTGCCAATAGGCCATATTCCCAGCACACTGAAGTCATTCTTGAAACCTGGGCTACTAAAACTTTATGCCCAAATTGCCAAGCAGCCGTCAGGCCTTCTAAGAAAAAAGGAGGAATAAATGACTATATTCGACTTTGTGCAGACATTGGGCCATCCTATGTTCAGGGCCTCACGCTGGCTGCAGGGCTCCAAGGGCTGACTGTGACAGAGTTCTTACACATGCACTGTATGGGGAGAAGGCGACGGGGACATCTATGTACTGCTGGGATTCCCGGCATCTGTTTTCCTGAAGACAAATGGACCACTTAATGGCTCACTGACCTAATCAGAAAAGGAGAAGAACTATGAGTGAAATTTGTCCCCATTGTAAAAACGGGAAGCATTGTGTTACAAGTTGCAGATCTACTTTGAATGACTGTGGCCACCAGATTTCAGTAAACTGGCAGAGGAGCCAGCACCTGGCCCCACAAAAAAATTTTCGGGCGGCTCCATCCTTCCCCCAACCTCAAGCCTATCCCCCAACAACCTGCAGCAACAATCAGGTTCAAGTCTCCTCTGAGCAACTTCCTCTGAGGAAGTTCAGGACTGGATCTCTGTTCTTCTACCTGCACAGTACTGACTTCGGAAATGGGATTTCAGGCCCTCCATCCAGGAGTTCTTGGCCCTCTTCCAAGGGAATCTGTTGGCTAATTGTTAGGTTACAGCTGCTCTGCACTGAGGGGCTTATGTATTATTCCAGGAGTGATAGATCAGGACACTAATGGAGAAATAAAATCATGGCTTCAGTGCCGGCTAGTGTTGTCTCTATCCTGGCAGCTCATGCTGGTTCCTTTAATTTTTGTCGGTGACTCAGCAACTACAAACACAAGGGGAGAAAGGAGTTTTTGGTCTTCCGACAATTTTGGGGTTCAAAACATAAAATGGGAATGGCCCGGGGATGGCTTCTTCTCATATTTTCAGACATCAATATGTTGAGACTACCTCTTGGGCTGTAAAAACCCAATCTTCTCAAGGCATTTCCATCCATTTATCTAAGAGGTTAGCAATATTGCCCATTGACCGCTGGTTGAAATATAGGTCTAATGCACATATAATAGGTTATTTTCAAATGCAAATGACTCACAAGCTGGGGCCACAAATGAGCCAATTCCTCCAGTACTTGTACCTTAGTGAAAGAGATCAACAAACAAACATGTGCTTCAATCTTAATGTGACCTTGGGGTATTCCAAAGGCTATGAAACTTAGGCAAGTCATGGGTGAACGATTGGCAATTTCCCTATTTCTATCCAGTCCCTTCTAGGTACCTTGGTTACTTCTAGCTCCAGTGTTCATAAAGCTGGCCTCTACACATATGCATGTCTAGCACAATGATGATCAAGTTGTCCTTATCCTGGTTGTGGTGGGTAACCTATATAAAACAGGATGTGCACAATGACCAAAGTATATCTTAGACATGAGTATGTCCTTTTTGCGACATGGGAAAAGAGTGCTCCACAACAGATTAGTAGTAGCAAGTTGCCACAGTGTTCATAATGGTGAAGAAAAAAGGAGAAAAAGAAAGATAAAAGGTAATGTACCATAAATCAAGAGCTAAGTAAGGTAAAAATAGGAAGGAAAGTTATGGAAGGTAAGAAAGAGAGGGAAGGAAGGAATGATAGAAAGAAAAGAGCGGGGTGATGAAGCCAAGGAAGACAGGAGGGAAGGTAGCAATGAGGGAAGGAATGTAGGCAGGGAAGGAGGCAGGGAGAGGTGGATTGTGGTTTCTATGGACAGTGGGTGGGACAGAGTTAATGGAGGAAGTATGGAGGAAGAGGATCTGAAGGTAAGCCTGGGGAAGGAGAGAGATGAAGGGAGATAAGGAAGGAAGAAAAGGTAGCAGGAAGGAATGATTGCAGAAAGGAAGGAAAGATGAGAGCAAGGGAGACTTGGGTTGGAGATAGAAGCAAGGCAATATGAAAGCATTGACAGGTCAGATGAAAAAGAAAGGATATCTGGTGGGAAGCAAGGAAATTCATAAAAATTCATAGGGAATTAATAAAGCTGTGCTTCTACTTGGACACTACTTAGTACACTGATATCAGATATTCAATATAATTGATCTGACAAACAATGCTGTAGTGTCATTTCCAATAGGAAAAAATGAAACTCAGTTTCTACTATAGAAAATATTATTTTGAGCTGCACCAGGTCATTAGGTTTCTAAGTGTATTTCTAAATAATTCACAAAAATATCTTCTATGGAATGCAAGACAGGCATTGACAAGTTGACTCCCAGAGTGACAGAAAGAACACTGTGCCCTGAAACATCTCATGGTGATCCTCCCCTCTGGATATTTCTATCCTCCAGAAGACACCCTGCTGAGACCAACTGGCAATGCCTTCAAGGAACACAGAAGACTTGCTTGATAATGGAAAGAGTTAGAGAAAATCTACCGCCCCCAAATAGACAGTAAGAAACAACAAAACCATGAGACAAGTTTAATGACAGTGCCCACAGAGACAAAACCTGACCCTCCAGTGACCAAAAGAAGGGATGAACTCTTGAACTTTTTCCAGTTAAGGTGTATACTTGTGTCCAAGTCACCACATCACCTACCCAACACTCACTGACCTGTTTCAGTCAGTATATGAAACACAAAGCACTAACTAGTAGAGGATTTTATAACAGACTTATGCAAAAGTTGAGTCTGGAAGACTCTGGGTCACGGGGTCCCATCTCAGTCTTGGGGGTGTTCAATAAGTTCCCAAAGCCAACTTAAAATATCGTGACTCTAGTAAGAATTTTCTATTCTCTCTTAAGGAAAATGAGTTATATGTGATGCCTCAAGGTCGGTAAATATGGTCATTTAGATGAATGGCGAGGCTATTTGTCTGTTAGTACTAAATGTAAGGGACCTAAGAAATAAAACTCAAAGTGATGCGGCAGCTCCCCTGCTAGTGACTGGTTGTAAAGAAAAGATGATATGGAAACTCACTTCACTGGAACAGAGCCATCTGTGAGCCCCGTATTACAACTTTCCTAATTTAAGTGAATCAGGTCAATATACATCATGAGGGGGCTGAGCTACACCTCCCATTGGACAGGGTTGAATGACAGGAAGAGCAAGAAAACAAGTGAGGGAAACAGAATCATATGAATTACAATAAGAAATGTCAAGGGGCCCTGAGGAGGAAATCTATTGTTTGTCACTTTCTACTTCCTGATGGGACCTGCAGGAACTCAATAACCTATGTAGAGCTCCCACTGTGCTGCTGAACTGCCTAAATTAGCGTCATTCTCTGAAGGATCATATATAGACGCCGAAGAATGTTTAAATTTTTTGTAACAGATCTGACAGGAGATTGCTCAGGTATAGTTTGAACTGTTACCTGCGGCCCACTTCGAGGTTTTGCCACCTCTTGAAGATTATAAATATTCATTGCTTTCCCCATATTAGCCACTAGTTCAGCAGCTGATGTTATGACAGCATTGTGAGAAATCATATGGAGAGCTGCATGCATTAAGGCCCAAATAGACCTAATGGAGCTGGAACATTGTCACCACACCATATGCCATTTCTGCATTACTCTTTACTCGCTTCCAGGCTTCTAAGTCTAAAATCCTCCTCTAATCTTCTAAAATCGTTTCCTCTGGGAATAAAAGATTATACTCCCTTACCTCCTGCATGCACTCATGTATTTCCGAATGCGAGATCATAGCCCATTTACGTTTCAGAACCTGGTGGATAAGATTAGACAAAGAAGCACCTTAAGCTTGTCCCATATCCCCATAATGTTTTCAGTTCTTCTGGAGAGCTCGCTACACAGATTCGCTATCTCTTGTGATTAAAAATGTCCCTTAGTGTCCCTTGAGGGTTCACAACTTAGTTTCCTTGATCTCCTTTTGGATCAAATGCCATGTCCCACGTTGGGGGACAGATGTGGGACAAATGGTAACTGCAACGAAGAAAGGATATGGGGGACGTGGTTTTTTGAGAAGAAGGCATGTGCTTTATTTTTGGGATGTCAGGGGTATATGGGGTTAGAGATCAATTAATCAATCAATTTCAAGAACAATTCAGAAAAAATTGCCACTCTGTTCATATCATGGATATCACTACAACACCGGATCAGATTAGCAAAGATAAAACTCTAATCGGCTTCCCCAAAATTCAATTGACTTCACAATAGAATGCCTAAGATTGTGAAAGCATATCTCAGGAGTAGTTGGAGGAACAATACAATCCAAGAGTTTTCTAATCAGGGAAGGAGAATCTCATGACAAAGTGCTTAAGATTGGCCAACAAACAGAGGAAACCCTTAGGAGGAGTTTTCCTCAACTGGACCCCAGGAGTTCCAGGAAAGGGTGTCAGAAATCCTTGCTGAGGCTAAGTCTCCCTCTGTTCAATGGGATGTCATAGTTCCACTGTCTATGCTTTTGGATTTGGGAGATCTTGTTGAACTAGCGGAGTGAATGTGTGTGTATTTCTGCTTGTTTGTGGTTGTGTGTAGGTGAGTTTTCCTCAACTGGACCCCAGGAGTTCCAGGAAAGGGTGTCAGAAATCCTTGCTGAGGCTAAGTCTCCCTCTGTTCAATGGGATGTCATAGTTCCACTATCTATGCATGTGGATTTGGGAGAACTTGTTGATCTAGGGGTGTGAATGTGTGTGTATTTCTGCTTGTTTGTGGTTGTGTGTAGGTGAGCTTTTAGGTAAAGGACCTGCAAATCATTACTTGTGGGGCACTCCCACCCCAGGTGCTTTGTATCATTAATAGGCGATTCTACTCCTCCCCTTCCGCCGCCCTCCCACCCGTTTAAAAGTGCAGCTCTTTCTACCATTAAATGAGTCTTAGCATTGACTTGGTTCCCAGACTGTCTGTTTGTCCGCTGAGGAAAGTGGGGCTGGGATAGAAGTCTGTCTGCCCTCTTTTCCTCTTCTTGGCTCATCAGGGAGGGGCGTTTTTTACCAACTCTCCGCAGTACACGAGAGCTTGGGAGACTAAACACCCCCACATTCACTCATGGCTGTCAAGTAGCTTCTACATTTCAACAGCAGTTCTTATTTCTCAGCCTGCTGTAACTGTGGAATTGTAATACTATGTCATTTTCAGTGCTCAGGACCTATCACAATGAAACCTAGGTTTTATTATATCCAAGAATCGCTTGTGGGGCTGGGGATATAGCCTAGTGGCAAGAGTGCCTGCCTCGGATACAGGAGGCCCTAGGTTCGATTCCCCAGCACCACATACAAAGAAAACAGCCAGAAGCGCACTGTAGCTCAAGTGGCAGAGTGCTAGCCGTGAGCGGGAAGAAGCCAGGGACAGTGCTCAGGCCTTGAGTCCAAGCCCAGGACTGGCAATAAATAAATAAATAAATAAATAAATAAAAGAATGGCTTGCAGTTGCTATGGCTGGAATAGGACCCTATGTTTACACTTGCACTGCTTTTTACCTCAAGGCTTGGGGCTCATTATTCTGTATGCAGTATTGAAGAGTCCATTAGTAAATAGATGAGAAATGAAAATGAAATCATGCACATTATCTCACAGGTTTCCATCTGAAACAATTTTATTTCTTCACCTCTCTAAGTTAATTGAAATAGAAAAAAATGGCAGATATTTCACAGAAGATGAGTTGCAGCATTGTAGGATATCTACAGTTTATCCATTTTATACTCGCATCCACTTGTGAGATGACAACATCAAAGTATTGTGCTTTTATCTGTAGCTTCCCTTCCTGCAGATATAGTGTCACAGGCATTCCTTGTGCCAGCTTTAGCTCTTTCTGTGAGATCATCCCATACAGTGAAAATTGCCAACCCTAATAATGTCAGCAACTGAATTTTCAGGAATATTTTCATAATCATGTTTTCAGACAGGACTTGTACATTGTCCCTGTCATTATGAAACACTGACTAACATGCTCATTGTTGGAAGACTCATGTTAATATAACAGATCTGTCATCAACTTCCATCACATTTGGGAAGTGCAAGTACGCAGCCCTCGGCTCTGGACATTAAGCTAGAAAGGCAAGAGGCAGTGAATGCCAAAAAATAACTTTTAGGCGTAGCAGAGTCTGACCAGCTGATTGATTCCCATGTCAATGTGCAGGATTCTATTGGACTCATAGGTACACACATTATCCACAGAGGAAAATTCAGTCTCCAATTTAGGATAAAAGGATTAGCATCAGAGTTTCTAAGAAAGCTTCTGACTGGTTACCTAGCACATGGTAGGAGACCAAAGACGTTTTTGTGATGTCACAGAATGCTCATTATGGTCTAGCTGTGTGCTAGACCTACTTGAGCAGACATAGCTACCCTCTAGGACTCCTTAAGCTGCAGTGTACCCTACTCTGCAGATGGGATGAGGACTTGAACATGCAGGAAACTGACATGAAGGAACATTTTTCAAATGTGCCTAATACGTTCCAACAGAGCTGTACAGGTTCAGAGACCTCCAACCTACCCTCCTGGTGGGAACCCTCACTCGCAGAGGAGGCGGCATTAAGGTCTGTGGTTGAGGAATTGGCTTTTCAAGCTTTGTGTCAGGCATCTTGGGTCCAAGGACTACCATCCCAGGATTGTGACTTGGAATCGGATCCAGACCCTGATTTTCTTTCCCTGACTTTTCCCAGAAAGCTTTGGACAATAGTAGAAAGTGACAAATTCAAGTCAATTTGGTGGGGTGAGGAGGGAACTTCTGTTGTGATTAATGAAGATGTATTTAAAGAAGAAATTTTGGGACGAAAATATCCTTTCAAGATATTTGAAACGAACAGCATGAAAAGTGTAATTCGACAGCTGAATCTGTACGGGTTCAGTAAACTTCATCACCAATTTGATCGTTCTGCTTCTCTGCTTGACTTCTTGACTGAGGAAGAGGAAGGCTCGTCTTTAAGGAAGGTAATTTCAATTTTCTTTTCCCTTACATAGCTATGCATACCTCTCTTGTACACCTGTTTCTTCTATCAGTGAACTAGAGAAATACCAAAGCTCAAATTACTTTCAAATGTAACGGAAAGGGCTGGGAATATGGCCTATGGCAAGAGTGCTTGCCTCCTACACAAGAAGCTCTCAGTTCAATTCCCCAGCACCAATTATATGTGGAAAACGGCTAGAAGGGTCGCTGTGGCTCAGGTGGCAGAGTGCTAGCCTTGAGCGGGAAGAAGACAGGGACGGTGCTTAGACCCTGAGTCCCAGGCCCAGGACTGGCCAAACAAAATGTAACGGAAAGAAAGGTTCAGTTCGTAAAGAACAAATTTTGACTTCACCATTAGAATTTACAGAAATATCGCTAACCAATTAGAATTATACCTTTGGACTGTGTACAAAACCACATAACAGATTCTCTGTGTTCAACGTGGCAGATCCAATTGGTTCAGAACATTGTTGTATTTATCTGTTTCTCTTCTACTAAGCCCTGCATATAGTTAAAGTATTTATGCGTCAATTGACTCCTTTGCCATTGAGAGTAAATGGTAATTCATCTCCTTTGGCTAGGTTTGGCTCTGAGTCTCTCTGCTTCAAATGTCTCCAAGTAACTTTCTCCTTTTGTTTTAGTTTCTGTGCTACCAGAATCCAAATTTCAAACAAGGATGTCCTGAACTGTTAGCAAGAATAAGACGAAAAGTCAGGATTAAAAAGTTTTCTGTAACAAGTGAATCATTGCCTGTGCAGCTGGATAAACAACTGCACCTGGGACATGAGGGTAATGCCAGTAATCCCAAAACAGATTTAGTCTCTGACACTAGTACTGAAGGAATCCTTTCAACATCACGAAGTTCACTGCTGTCTCATAGACCCCAGCCATTTGGCACGCATATGCTGGCAACTGCAGCACATTTACTCAAAAATGACAATCCTGTCAGAGATTCTTCCGTCAGACATTCACAAAAAAAGTTTACGGATCAGGGAGCCACGTCTAGTCATTTGACCACACTTCATGTGCTGTCAAACAACAGCTCCCTCCAGGCACATGACTGCTTTGTGAATTTTGATAAAAGTTATAATTCTCAATATCAAAAATCACATCGATTATCAAACGATAATTTCAGAGAGATGATGCCAACTTCAGCTATTCCAATTGGATATTCTTATTTTATGGCCTACGAATCGCCACATTCAAGCATGCTAGTGACAGCATCCAATCAACTGTGCTCCAATGCCACCACACGCGAAATATCTGCCGCAGCATTTTCAAAATATCATCATATAATAGCACCAGTTTACAAGGAACAGAAAGAGAGTAATATCCCAAGCCAGTGCCAGAGTTGGGAGGAAAATTAATTTCGATGTGTATTGTTATAATGAATAAAGACTCTGCCCAGCTTTATTCAAGCAATGAAGGGTCATTCAACTGTATTGTTTCTTATAGGCCAATAGCAAATAAAACTAAAATGTTGCTTTATTTCAACAGTGGGATGCGCTTCATCTCATGTTTTCAGACATCAATATGTTGAGACTACCACTTGGGCTGTAAAAACCCAAACTTCTCAAGGCATTTCCATGCATTTATCTAAGAGGTTAGCATCATTGCCAATTGACCATTAGTTCAAATTAAACTATAGCATAAATAATGGGTTATATTCAAATGGAAATGACTCACTACCCGGGGCGACAAATGAGCTAGTTACTCCAGTCACACCTACCTTAGTGAAAGAGATCAACAAACAAACATGTGCTTCAATTTGAAACTGACCAAGATGTGTTCCAAAGGATATATGAAACTTAGGCAAACATGGGTGAACAATTGGCCATTTTCCCATTTCTATCCATTCCCCTCAAGGAGCCTTGTTTACTTCCAGCTCCACTATTCATATAACTGGCATCTACATGCATGCATGTGTTGCACAATGATGATCAATTTGTCCTCATCCTGGTCGTCTTGGGTTACCAATATTAAACAGCAAGTGCATAATGACCAAAGCATATTAGACATGAGTATGTCCTTTTTGCCACATGGCAACAGCATACTCTACAACAGAATCGTAGTAGCAAGTAGCCACAGTGTTCCCAATGATGATGAAAAAAAGATTAAAAAAAGATAAGAGGTAATATACCAAAAATCCGGAGCTAAGGAAGGTACCAAGTAAGAAGGAAAGTTGTGGAACTAGAGAAAGGAGAGGGAAGCAATGAATGATATAAAGAAAAGGGATGGAGTGATGAAGCACAGGAAGACAAGAATTCAGGAAAGAAGACAGGAGAGAAGGTAGCAAGGAGGGAAGGAATGCAGGCAGGCAAGGAGGCAGGGACAGATGGATTGTGGTTTGTATCAACAGTGTGAGGGATGGAGTTATAGGTGGAAGTATGGAGAAAGAAGGATCCGAAAGGAATCCTGGGGAAGGAGAGAGTGACAAACAGAGATAAGGAGGGAAGAAAAGAAATCAGGAAGGAGTGAAACAGAAAGGAAGGAAAGATGAGAACAAGGGAGACTGGGTGGGACATAGGAGTAAGGAACCATGAAAGCAGTGAGAGGGAAGATGAAAAGGAATTGATACTTCATGGGAAGCAATGAAATTCATAAAAATACATTGTACATTTATAAAGATGTGTTTTTACTTGGACACTCCTTAGTACATTGATACCAAATATTCAGTATCGAAAGAAATATTAATTGCCCTACTGGAGCAATAACTTCCAAAGAGATAGAATAAGTAATCAACAGCCTTCCAAAAAAAAAAAAAAAAAAAAGGCGAGGCTCAGATGGATTCTCCTAGAATTCCATAAAAATCTTTAAGGACGAACTATTAGCAATACTCCTCAAGTTCCTTAGAAAAATGGAAACAAAGGGAGAAATCCCACAATAATTCTTTCAATCTAAACTAATATTCATGCTGAAGACATGCAATGACCCAACAAAAAAAAGACAATAACAGACCTCCCTCACATTTGAACACAGATGTAAAGCTCCTCAACAAAATATAAGCTAACAGAATCCTGAAGAAGATGAAACAAATTCTACACCATATTCAAATAGTTTACACCTCACAAACACAAGCGAATTTAACATTTACAAAGCTTTAAAAGTAATTCACTGCATTAACAGAGCTAAGACCAAGAATAATATCATCATCTCAGTCGATACCCAAAAAACGTTCGAGAAAAACACAATACCCATTCAAGTTATAAGCCCTGGAGTAAATAGATATAGAAGGAATATTATTTAAAACAATACAAGCCATATAAAACAGAACACCTACTGATATCATACTAATGAGGAGAAACTAAAAGCACTTCCCCTTAAAACAGCAACAAGACAAGGATGCCCACTCTCCTTATGTCTATTCATTATATTTCTGGCACAGAGCCCCACACTCTGTGTGCTTAAAGCACACAACAGCGACCATGGAGAAATCCTCCAGACAAGAGAAGACAGATGCAGATCGCAGGCTGAACACGGACTGGCTGAAATCGCAGAAAAAGCATGAGTACCCCACAGAAGTCATTATCACTCATGCCCACAGATCAGCTTCCTTCTGAAAGCTAGCTCTCCCCCACTGCCACAGCAAAGTGCCATCTTTCACACAGGCATAGGGTCAGAACAGATTGGAACTAAAGTGGGCCTGGGGAAAGTGAGGACAAAGGGGCCATCTTTGAAGAGGTCAATGGACCCAGCTGTGAGAGCCAGCTCCACTTAGGAGAATGACCCCTGCTCAGGCAGAAGCCACTTCCTGGGCCACAGCTCACACACTTGGGTGAATTCAGCCAGAGGTGCCCCGCCCTGCCCACCAGAATTTCTAAAGTAAAATGGAAATGTTGAGCAGCTACTGGCAGCAAAGAACAACCAGATGGGAGAATAAACAGGTACTGTGACAGATAAGTGGTCCCAGCACAGAGGAAGCCCAATTCCCAGCTGGAAACAGCTGAATTCCAAAGCAAGCTCTGCCCAATAAGGCGCCCAGATAAGGAGGTAAGAAACTCGCCCAAGCAAGGGACTCTCAGCCAGGTAAACCAGGCCAGAGACACCGCCTGCTGAGTCCACAGCCTATTCAAAGCCAGGCACTAAAGGCAGCAGCCACAATCCAGAGGACAGCAGCCATGGTTCCTAAGACTGTTCATGTCCCCCATCTATAGAGGACACCCAAGTACTACATGCAAGCTGTGCAAAGAACAAAGCCTTAGCATTTCACTAGCTGGGGACCAGGATCAAAGCATATCCACCCCCTGCGAACTAAAAGCAAGTCAAACCAGCCAAGGAGAAAAATAGACGGCAGATCATCTCTAGGAACCCAGAGGCTGTAGAAAGCCCACCCAAACTATTTTTAAACATATTCTAAAACTTTTCTTTTGTTTTAATTTATGATACGTTGTGTTTTAGTTTTCTATTTTTGTTTGTTTTATCAGGTCTTTTGGTAGTTTTTCTGGGGGATTTTTGATAATATTTTCTCTTTTGTACCTTTGTCTTCCATTATTTTTTTTTGTTACTCTTCATTCCCTTTTTTCAAAATTACTTTCTTATGAATAACACCTTACTCTTTTCTGATAACTATCCATGTCTATCATTTTAACTCTGGTATTAGTACTGGATCTACTCTTCTTCCCATTTCCATCTTACTTGAAGTAAACCAAAATCATCATCCCCTCATACATTTTACTCTATTCTCTTTACAACCTCTAATTAACACTCGTGATTTACTTCCAGGACCTCCAGATTCCATTGAACCTTGGTTATTGGATAGAGGGTATCCTGTTCAATCCGAGTGATTCCAAAGGGTTCATAGAGAAACTCAGTCAGTTTAAAAAGAACCTGATATAAAGGACAAATATTGCTCATAGGTTTGTAACAGTTACTAAGTAACTACTGAATACAGGGCTCAGGATTGGTTGTTAAATTGATATTGTATTCTTTAGGAACACCAAATCTAATTTTTTATACAGGTATACATGGTATCTGTATATAATTGTGAACTTCTAAGATTCACATAACAGTGCGTGGCAAGGTCTGCTTTGGGACTTATATTGTGCTCACAGGTGCTTCTAGATTGGCATCCACAATCCAAATGTTTAGAGGAAGCACAAGAAACACAACAAACAATGAAGACTTATCTCCCACTCAAAACAAAAAGGAAGCAGAGCAGTCAATCAAAGACAAAGAAAAGAACCCTCAAAATGCTCTACAAAGTCTACTGATAAACATGTTAAATAAAAAGTTTGAAACAATACCTCAATCCTTCCATAAATTAACAAATTCAGGGCCTCGACAAACAAAAAGATAAATGAACTTCCAGAGTCAAAGGAAAAGATAGCTACTCAGCTAAAAGATTTGAGAGACAGCACTCAAACCAAATGAATTAATGAAAGAAGTCCATGCAGGACCTAAGAGATAATTATAGCAAGAACATGGAAATCATCAGGAAAGACCAGTCCGAAGGAAAAGAGATTCGAAATCAAGTAGCTAGCCAACATTCCTGACTAGATGAAACAGAGGATTGAATCTCAGGAGCTGAAGATTCCCTAGAATTTATGGAGAAAGATCAAACACAATACAAAAGGAATCCAATCAACATAACAGATTACTCCAGGAGGTCCAAGACACAATCAGGAAGCCCAATTTAAGGCTAATCAGTATTGAGGAAAACGTGGAGAAAGAAGTTAATGAAATAGGGCAACTTATTTAAGAAAACATTAGCCGAGTTCTTCAGAAATATTCAGAACGATAGGCCTATACAGAAACAAGAAGCAATTAGATACCAAACCGACCAGAGCAGAGTAGGGCATCCAATTGACACTCAACTAACCCAGACTTCTCAGCAAAGTCCATAAAAGCAAGGAGAGCCTGAAATAAGGTATGCCAAAAGCTAAATAAAAATTACTACCAACAAAGAATACTGGACCCAGCTAAAATCTCATTCATAGGGAAAGGTTTAATAAAAGTCTTCCACAGTAAGGAAAAACTGAAACAATATATCTCCACCAAACCAGCTTTAGAGAAAATCCTCAAAGATGTACTATCCATGGAAAATAATCAACATCCCAATACAGACAGAGAAATGAACCCTAAGTAGAAAACCAGAACATTAGATCAAGAATTGGGAAGACACTATTTTAAACATGATAGCTATAATGAAGGAAAAAATGGTCATCTCTCAATCCCAACTCTCAACATTAATGGACTTAATTCTCCAATCAAACGACATAGGCTCATAAGTTGGATCAACAATCAGGATCCATCTTCCTGCTGCCTCCAAGAGACTCATCTATCCAGCTAAAGCAAACATCTTCTAAGAGTGAAAGGCTGGAATAAAAAATACAAGCAATCTGCAATCATAGCAGGCTGCAGTTACAATCCTAGTATCAGATAAAATTGACTTCAAATTAAAAATAGTAAGAAGACACAAAGAAGGTTACTACATACTAATAAACGGATCTCTCCTACAGGAGGATATAACCATCCTAAATATCTACACAACAAATACAGGAACACCCAACTTCATCATACAAACACTACTGACTGGAAAAACACTCACACACACACACACACACATTGATAGTTGGGGACTTTAAGACTCCACTGTCACCTGTGGACACATCAACACGCCAAAAACTGAACAAAGAAAACACAAATCTAAACAACTGCATAAACCAACTAAACTTAACCGACATCTACTGAATAGTCCATCCAGCAACACCAGAATAGACATTATTTCAGCAACACATGGGACATTATCCAAAATAGATCACATCTTAGGGAACAAAGAAAATCTGTACAAATTCAGGAGTATCAAAATCATTCTGTTTCTTCTCTCAGACAACAATGGAATAAAAGTAGAGCTCAACTCAAACAGCCAACACAGAAAATACTACAATTCATGGAGACTAAACAACACAGTGCTGAACCATCAGTGGGTCATTGAAGAAATTGAAGCAGAAGTTCAAATATTTATGGAATTCAAACAAGATGAGTACACAAAATACCAGCTCTTTTGGGACACAGCAAAGGCTGTTCTCAGAGGAAAATTTATATCTCTCAGTGACTAAATGAACAAACAAACTTGAGAAATAGCAACTCAACAACTTAAGGAAGTCCATTAATCTCCTCGAAAGAGAACAACAATCTAAACCCCTTGTCAATAGACCGAAGCCAATAATTAAAATCAAATCAGAATTAAAAGAATTAGAGCCAAAAAAATTGAAAGAATCAACAAAACAGAGTGGGTTCTTTTAAAAAAATTAACAAGTTAGACAGACCCCTAGCAAAACTGACCAAAAAATGAAGGCAGCACACCCAAATAAAGAAGATTAGAGAAGAAACAGGTAACATCATCACAGAAACAACCACATTTCAGAACACAATAAAAGACTATTTTGCAAAAGTTTATGCTACAAATTTGAGAACCTGGAAGAAATGGACGATTTTCTAGAAAAAAATTATATCCACACACTCAAACATGAAGATTTAAAGCTTCTCAAAAGGCCCATATCCAGCATTGAAATAGAAAAACAATAAGTGATCTCTCATCCAAGAAAAGCTAAGGTCCGGACAGATGCACAGCAGAATTCTACAAGGCCTTTCAAAGCAGAATTCACTCCAATAATTCTCAAAATCTTCAAGGGAATGGAAAGAGAAAGTTCACTACCAGACACATTCAATGAATCCAGTATAACCCTCATTACAAAACCAGTCAGAGAATCATCATGGAAAAAGAACTACACACCAATTTCCCTGATGAACAGAGATGCAAAAATTCTCATCAAAATTCTGGCCAATAGACTTCAACAGCTCACTCAAAAAATCATACTCCATGATCAAACTAAATTCATCTCAGGCATGCAAAGTTGGTTCAATATACGCGTCAATTAACATAATCCACCAAAGCAAAGTTGGTTCAATACATGCAAGTGAATTAATGCAATCCACCACATCAAAGGGAGAAAGATAAAGAACCACATGATTTGATCTCTGGATGCGAAAACGGCATTTGATAAAATAAAGCACCCATTTATGATAAAAGCCCTGGAAAAATTGGGATTCCAGGGAACACTCCTGAATATAATATAGACAGTTTATGACAATCCCACAGCAAGCATAATTCTAAATTGTGAAAAGCTAGAGCCATTCGCCTTAAAATTAGAAGCAAGATAGGGATGTCTGCTCTCTCCCCTCCTCTTCAATATGGTTCTAGAACTCCTAGACAGAGCAATTAGGCAAGAAGAAAATATAAAGGGGATACAAATAGGGAAAGATGAAGTTAAACTTTCTCTCTTCACAGATGACCTGATCCTGTAACTAAAGAACACCATAGGCTGTACTCACAAGCTGCTAGAGCTGATCCAAAACGTTGGCAAAATTGCAGGATATAAAATAAACCCTAAAAAAGCAATGGTTTTCTATATGCTAATGATCTGAACCCCAAGGCTGGAATCAGGAAAGCAACTCCTTTTGCAATAGCCTCCAAAAATATGAAATACCTAGAAATAACCTTAACCAAGAAGTGAAAGATTTCTATGAGGAGAACTTTAAAATCCTGAAAAACGAAATTAAGACAGAACTAAGGAAATGGTATAACCTCCCATGCTCATGGATTGAGAGGATTAATATAATCAACATGGCAATGTTTCCACAGGCCATCTCCAAATTCAATGCAAGACCGATTAATATCCCAACACCATTTTTTAATGAAATAGAGGAAGCAATACAGAAATTCATATGAAACAATAAAAGACCCAGAATAGCAAAAACAACCCTAAGCAGAAAGAACAGTGCTGGAGGAATTACAATCCCCAACTTCAAGCTGTATTTTCAAGCTATAGTAATAAAAACAGCTTGGTATTGCCCTCAGATCAGGCCTGAAGACCAATGGAACGGAACTGAAGACACAGAAATGAACCCACATGCCAGGAGCGGAGCCAGCAGTTAATCTCACTTTGATCTCTGGCTGTGTTGCTATCACAAGGATATACTAAGTGCAAGGACATTTGTTTACTAGTATCTCTGCCAATGGCTGGAATTGCTTTGCTATGTCTGCTTTGCTATGTAAGCTGTCGTACATTCCTACGTTAATCAACCTCATTCTGTCTTTACTGCCAATAAATGTTGCGAACTTCAAACCTCTTTGTGTTCTTGAATTTTAGCTACCCTATGCTATTCCCTGGTTCCAAAACTGTATGTAAGCTGGAAGTTCAGAATAAACTTGGCTGCAGTCTTGAGTTACAATCTTAAGTTGCAGACCTTCCGACCCCATCTTTGCCTCTTGTCTTTTTTCTCTTGTCTTGTATTTTTCCTTTTCTTAAATCCTCGACCCCCTTATTCAGGATTGCCTTTACACTGCCCGCTGGTTCCGGCAGAGTGGCGCCCGAACAGAGACCTGTACACTTGGAACGAGGGCAGAGGACCCCGCTAAGGTAAGGATGCCTGATCACTTGGGAAGGAGAGCGGGAGAGAGTGTATCGAGAAATTATGGAACTAAGTAAAGGCTGCATGCTATACGTGTAGGCCCCCCAATAAATGCTTCAAGCACAGGTAGTGAAAGTTGTCCAAAGTCACTTAAAATGTTTCTTTCACTTTATGGAGGAAGCATGACCCCAGTTCCTGGAGGAAGGAACCAATAACTGAGAAACTTGGCAGAAAATTGGAAAAAAGATTCAGGAACATTATGACGCCAATGGCCCTAAGAAAACCCCAGTGGATGCTATTATTCCTTGGTATCTGGTCCGAGATTGCGTAGATCCTAGACTGAAACAGAATAAATTCAATCAGTTGATTGGAGAGACTGAAAGGGACCTGATGAGTATTGCCCAGCTCCAGGAGCATATGCTGCTTCCTGGGAAGAGCTGAGAAAATTAATAAGACCTGAACCCACTGGGCTAGATATTAAGGAAGACTCAGATGGCTCAGACACTGAGGAGAAATTAGGCAACGAGCCTAGTAAAGATAGATTGAACTGTGTTGAGAATGTGATGGAATCAGTTATAACCATATTGTCATGGCTTCATCCAGAACAACAAACTCCTTGAAAGGTAGATACTGGTGAGCCCCCACCAAGAGTCCTGCAGATTTACAGCTCTCCTAGGTGCAGACTGCTCACAGAGGGGAGGGACCTGAGGGTAGGCAAATGCTAAAACCGCCGAGGTAACTTCTCCTGACCGAGTGCTCTACACTCATCCACCACGACAACGACAGATTTGAAACCCCAACCAGGGTGAGTGACGATTAGCGTGGAGCTTGGATTTTCCATAAAGCTACTGGGCTAGGTCAAGGGGATCAGCAATTGTGGGTATTTGGATTCAACTGATCTCTCGTTCAGCTCTGCTGGTCGCTCATCAAGTGGGGGACAGTCTAAAATGTTTCAGGAAAGCCCAATCTTACATATTTGGAAGATTGAGCCCAATCTTACATATTTGAAATATTTTGCAGGACTTACCTAACTTCTATGAGTGCTCAGGCAGATGAAGTTCTCTCTGTCTCATTCTCTGTCTGTCTCACTAAACTCTTCCTGCCTGCCTGTAACATAGGATGGACTGGTGCTAGCTTCCAAAGGTACCAACATTGGTTTAACATCTGCTTTGAAAGACTCAAAGAAAGGTTTTCTATTCTTGTTATTGTTGTTAAGTTTGGAGACTCAGTTAAATTCTGCTTGTTTGGCTAAATTCTAAGTTTCCTCTAGCATTGAACACATGGTCGACAATAGCATTGGTAGGGTGGAAGTCCACTCATCCCTCAGGTGACATGCATGCCAAATTCCTGGAGGCTGGGCAGGGACTTGGAGTCTCCAGCTCCTGGTAACCCTGCCCCTACTCTGAACTCTGTAACTGTGGCCTTGCATTTCAAAGGTGCCTTGCAATTCAAATGCTGGAAGATGAAAGAGTCTTGCTGTGAGGTTGCAGTCTATGTTCTGTTCATGTCCTGTCTCCCATAAGCTCCCCATGGTAGCTGAACTGGTTTCTCAAACTGTGGCTTCTCAGATAATCTCTAAAAATTGTGGTTTGCTGGAAAAGTCTTTTTTTGTTTACTATTTAACCACGTGGTTCTAAAATATAGGTAAAAGAACATCATTTGCCACAGAAATTCCAGAAAAATTACATGGCCAATTAAAGAACAATTCTAAGAGTGCCCCAAAGATTGTGCACATTGTGTATATGTCTGTATGTCTGTCTATGTGTATCTGTTGGTAAAACTTAAAAACAAAACAAAAAACAGGTTTTAAACCCAAACTGATCATGTTTGGGTGCAAGCAAATGTGTCTGAGAAAATCTCCAAAAGATTCGAGTCAAGTGTACATGTAATCGTGACAATTCTTTGATATAGACTAAGATTTTGCTTCTCCATTTTTTTCTTTTTTTTCCTATGCTCTCACAAAATCTTTAAGATCAAGGGACCAGAGTCATTTTGGAACAGCTGTACAAATGTGACTATTAACCTAAATTTTCCTGACCCCAACTTAACATTTTGCTTTATGGGATGCAGGTTGACATGTGTGCTAGCTAAGTGGACCGTGGCAGTCTGTGGCTACAGAAAGCTGCCTCCACAGCTGGACTCCCAAACTGCCTGGTTTGCTCAGGCCATCTAGGAGTCCTGTGAGGATTTTGACAGGCCCAGGCTGTCAAAGGCTACTACCCTGGCTCTGCCTGCCCCAAGATTAGAGTTGGGTTTATAGCAGGCCTATCATGACAGAGGTGCAACCGAGACTTATTCCAAGGTTAAAAGCATCAGAGTTATGTTTGGCGACCACAGGGTTACACTGGGGTAGCATTGGTGTCTTCTCCTTCCATGACTCACAGGCTGCTACAGAGAGCAGACTTGGTTAGTCTTCAATCTGTGTGGATTTTATGAGTAGGAAGATGATTAAAGGCCCAAGCCTTCTAAAATCTGTTTAAAAATGTCTTTAACCAGTCTGTGTAGAAATTTACAGGCAACCAGCAGGAAATGTGACAGCCTGTCCAGAGGACTCTTTGAGATGCTACTACAACCATACCCAGATACAAGCATTCTCTCCTGCTGGCCTGGATGGAAGACACAGCCACTTCAGATCCACTGAAGCTAAGACTTTTATTGTTATTCATTTGTTTTCTCTTTCACCTGCCAGTAAGGTAAGGTTAAATAATATGATTTGATTTGATGGCACATGGATCTCATTCAGTCTGCGGATCTCTAAGTGTTACAAGAAAACTTTGGCAACTATTTGTTGGTCAACTCCTAACAACTTACAAGTAAACTCTACTCCTTTCTTTTGGTCTTCTGTTCCTTTAATTGGAAATAAAAAGGGCTTCTATGGCTAAGACTCCCTGGATTACAATACAAAGCCAGCCAAGGCAAAGAGAAATAAATATACCTCTTGGTAATATTTGAGGTCCTTATTAATTTACTAGTCAGAAATTACAGATTACGACTTCTCATTTGCGTACCTTGCATGCTTTTCAAAGTTTCTGGGAGATTTTAATTGGCTTCAAACTTATCTTAAATTATCCACAGCTGAATTAAAACCCTTATTTGATCTATTAAAAGGAGACCCTGACCCTACATCTCCCAGACAAATGACAATTGAAGCAGCTAAAGCCTTAAGCATAGTAAATTCTGCCATTTCTACCCAACATGTAAATTATATTGATTACTCAGCCCCTTGGGAAGCATATATCTTAACTACACCTCATTCTCCAACTGTGGTCCTCTGACAGTAGGGACATCTTCTATGGCTTTCCTTGCCTGCTACTCCCTCAAAAGTGTTAACTCCCCATTATAAATTGGTGGCCACCTTAATTCCATATGTGCCGTGTGGAATCTTGTAAGTATCTCGGATGAGATCCACAGGTTATTTATGTCCCCTATACTTTAAAACAGCCATAAAACACCAAATTTCTAAATTAAAAGGGGGGGGGGAATTATACCCCTTCCTCCTGTTAATATTCTTTCTCATGCTTTATTCGCAATAAATATTTTAAATTTGGACTGGAAAGGCCTTTCCACAGCACATCTGTTCTGGGAAAATAGAGAGAAAAGAGCTTTTGCCCAAGTTAAGTGGAAAGATCCTTTAACAGGTGCTTGGCACAGGCCCGATCCAATATTGACATGGGGTTGAGGACATGTTTGTGTTTTTTCACAGAATGAAAATGACACCCGCTGGCTACCTGAATGTTGTGTTTGGATTGTGGAAGCTCAACAGAATCATAAAAGCACTGACCCACTGGGCTTACATGCCAAATACACCGAATGTGCACCTTGTGACTTGTGAAGGAGCTGAGGTGTTCATCCATTTCAACAGATTAGCATATGGGACAGCTCCAGATCCTTTTGTCCAACACGCTAAAATGAGAGACTTTGCAGCTTCTGGCATTGGAACCCCTTTATGTTTTACAACTGATTCCAACAGTTATATTCCAGGCTGTACTGTAATGTAATCCATAAATAATAGAATTTGAATTCCTGATAACAATGAAGTATTTAATATACAAATGACTTCATTGCCTACTAGGTTCCATGTACATGCTAAATCTACATCGTCCTTTATGATACCTCACTGCATCAATTCTTCTCAAATTGTAGAATCCCCAGGAGAACGGCATACCATAAAGTGTAGCCATGAACATCCTTTTATAACCAATATTTCAGGAACTAATTCTCAGCTGATGGACTGGTCCGGAGCCAATCTCACCAACAAGTACAACCCAGGTCTGGGGTGGATGAATGGACACCCTCAACGTCATGTCTGGATGTTAGTGGCTGTCCTAAATAATATCTCCTGGCTCACTTCCTCTTCTTTAAAAAATAGTATGAATTGTGTAACACTTCCTTATGCCATAATGTATGGACCTTTTAATATCTCTATAGGAGCCACGTATTTCAATGTTACTTGTACTAAGTGTTCTTTTACAAATTGCTTGTATGGTGGTCTTACTGATTCTGTAATTGTTATTAAGCAGCCTCCATTTGTCATGCTTCCTGTGAACATATGTGAAGCTCGTTATGAAGAAATAGGTATTCAAGTGTTAAAACATTTAAAAGAGCTCATGCACCATAGACGACTTATAGGGCTATTGATAGCAGGCATTGTAGCCTTTATTTCCTTGTGTACCTTTTCTACAGCTGCTACTGTGTGCAGCCAGCTCATTATGTTAATCTGCTTGCTCATAATACTATGCAAGCCCTGCACTTTCAAGGCAGGATTGATGATAAGGTAGAACAAAAATTAGAAGCATTGTATGAATCTGTGTTGTCTCTCAGAGAACAAATTCATGCTTTACAAACTTTGCAACTGGTGAGCTGTCATGCTGGGTTTGACTTTATCTGTGTCACCCTCCATAAATATAATGGGTCGAGCTATCCTTGGGAACAAGTTGTAGCACATCTTAATGGTGTTTGGCAACATAATAATTTGTCCTTAGATCACTTTCAACTCCCTAGGCAAATAGCTGGACTAGAACAAGCTCCGCCTCTGGACTCTGAAGTGGCAGAAACAGCAAAAGAACTGTTTGAACAACTTCAACAGTATATCCCTTCCTTGACTAATGTTAAGGAGCTGATAATGACATTGCTCGGCCCAGAGATACTTTTGCTGATGGTTTTTCTATGCCTTCCATGGATTGTATGCATATTGCAAAACTCTTTCATGAGGTTAACCTGCCAGCTGCATAAGGTCAAGCTCCAAGTGAATGATTTTTCCCCTGAGAGGAACCACAGTCAGAGAAGGGTACGAGGGGCTCTCAGTCTGACCAACCTATTACAGGGCCTTCAGCGTTGCTCTGAAAAAGATCCCGAGGACGGTTTAAGGCAGGCTAGGTGACCCACCCAACCTAAAACAGGCGAGTTCACTTCTTTAATCAAAGATGGTGGACCCACACATCTATGCCTACTAAATCTTTGATAAAGGACCTGAAAAATAGGATGTAAGAAAGATTGCCTCTTTAACAAATGGTGCTGGCAAAACTGGGTAAACACAACCAACAAACGAACACTAGATCCATACATATCACCCTGCCCCAAAATCATTTCCAAATGGATCAAAGACCTCGAAATTAAAACAGATACCCTGAAAATTCTAAATGAAGTAGTAGGAGAAACACGTGGGCTCCTTGGCACGGGATGAAACTTCCCTAACCAAGACCCAGAAATGCTACAAATCATAGAAAGGATGCACAAATGGGAATGCATCAAACTGCAGAATTTCTGCAGGGCAAAGGACATAGCTTGCAAGGTAACCAGAAAGCCTACAAATTGGATAAAGTTCTTTACCGGCCATAAAACGGACAACGGTCTCATATCCAATATATATTCAAAACTAAAAAAATTACATTCTGGCAACAAAAGTGCAAAGAAGCAATTGCCCCCTCAACAAGTGGGCTGAAGACTTAGAAAGAGACTTCTGTGATAAGAAAATGAGAATGGCCAAAAGACATAGGAAAATTTGCCCTAAATCACTGGCCATAAAAGAAATGCAAATCAAAACAACATTGAGATTCCATCTCACACCTGTAAGAATGTCCTACTACAAGAAAACTAACAATAACAAATGTTGGAAGGGATATGGCTAAAAGGGAACCCTACTTCATTGTTGGTGGGAATGTAAACTGGTTGAGCCACTCTGGGAAGTGGTATGGAAATTCTTCAGAAGGCTAAGCAAAGAGCTCCCCTATGACCCAGCTGCCCCATTTTGGGGCATCTACCCAAAAGACCACAAACAAGAACACACTAAAGCCACCAGTACAATGTTCATCACAGCACAATTTGTCATAGCTAAAATATGGAACAAACCCAGATGCCCCTCAGGAAAATCACGATCAGGAAAATGTGGTACATATACACAAAGGAATTTTATGCCTCTATCAGAATGAATGAAATTGCCCCATTCGTAAGGAAATGGAAGGACTTGCAAAAAATTATACTAAGTGAAATCAGCCAGACGAAAAGCAATTTGGACTCTATGATCTTCCTTATAGGGAGTAATTACCACAGGTTTAGGCTAGTCACAGCGGAGGGTTACAAGAGCCCAGTAGTTATACCCTGATCAACACATAAGATGAAGCTCAGTAAAATAAACTTACAATATGCCATAGGAAACCATAGCTTCCATTGTTGATTATCCTCTTGTATCTCCTTCCTTTGGATGTACCTGCACTACCACTGTACCTTATCTGAGTACATTGGAAACTGTGTATACTGGTATTAGAACTAGGAAAGTGAAAGTGAATACTAAAATCGAGAGACACAGTATAAAAGGACAAACGACTGCAAAAGCAATGCTTTCCCAACTGGTGTAAACCAACTGAACACTCATGAGGGAGAGTGAAAGAGGGAGAGGGGAGAGGGGAAGGAGGGAGGAGGTAACAAACTGTACAAGAAATGTATCCAATGCCTAACGTATGAAGTTGTAGCCACTCTGTACATCATTTTGACAATAAAAATAAATTTAAAAAGCTAGTATTTTATTAGCAAGGTAAGACTTGCCATATAGCTCCTAGGAGAGAGATCATGTTGATTGTGATATTTAATTAAAATGCCAATTTCATATTTCCTGTCTCTTGCCATAGTTATGAACAGCTATGTCTTCAGTGTCCTAGTACAATTTCTAGTATGGTAAACACATCAAATTCCTGGCTATAGTAGCCACTAACCTGATCATAATTCATAAATGACTAATGTTAAAATCCTACAGCTGTAAAAACTAGAAAATTTTATCTGTAAGTACTAATGAGTGGTGGAATCTCTTACCATTATCATGGAAAATAACATTCTGGTAACA